>NW_026263107.1:0-300000 GCF_947179515.1 Apodemus sylvaticus | reverse complement strand
ACGTGTAGCCTCAAAGGAGAACCCACAGGAGAATATTCTTTAGTCAAAATTGGTCAGAAAACCACGTTTTAAGGAAATCCCGCATTGTGCGAAATTATCTTGTTTTTCCTAAAGAACACTTTGTAACTCGAAAAGCTTTGGTGTTGCATATATGTCTAAGCGTGTAGCCTCAAAAGAGAAGGCACAGGAGAGTTTTCTCTCGAAAGAATACGTAAGAATATCACGTTATATGGAAATACAGTGTTGCAGAGTAAAGACAAATACGTACGTATTCGAAACACTTTACAAGAAGAAATAACGCATCGTACAAAATTACGTTGTATCTCCTAAATTACACGTTGTAACTCGAAAAGATTTCGTATGGCGTGTACGTCTAAACATGTAGCCTGAAAAGAGAACCCACAGGAGAATTTTCTTTCGTCAAAATTTTTTCAGAAAACCATGTTTTAAGGAAATCCCGCATCGTGCGAAATTATCTTGTTTTTACTAAAGAACACGTTGTAACTCGAAAAGCTTTGGTGTTTAGTGTATGTCTAAGCGTGTAGCCTCAAAAGAGAACGCACAGGAGTGTTTTCTCTCGAAAGAATATGTAAGCATACCACGTTATTAGGAAATACAGTGTTGCAGAGTCAAGAAAAATATGTACGTATTGGAAACACTTTACGAGAAGAAATAACGCATCAAACAAAATTAGCTTGTATCTCCTAAACAACACGTTGTAACTCGAAATGATTTGGCATGGAATGTACGTCTAAACGTGTAGCCTCAAAAGAGAACCCACAGAAGAATTTTCTTTCGTCAAAATTTGTCAGAAAACAATTTTTTAAGGAAATCCCGTATCGTGCGAAATTATCTTGTGTTTCCAAAACAACACATCGTAACTCGAAAGGTTTGATGTTGCGTGTTTGTCTAAACGTGTACCCTCAAAAGAGAAGGCACAGGAGAGTTTTCTCTCAAAAGAATAGGTAAGAATACCACGTTATAAAGAAATACAGTGTTGCAGACTAAAGACAAATACGTACGTATTGGAAACACTTAAACTTTGCGAGAAGAAATAACTTATCATACAAAATTAGCTTGTATCTCCTAAACAGCACGTTGTAACTCGAAAAGATTTGGTGTGGCATGTACGTCTAAATGTGTAGCCGTAAAAGAGAACCCCCAGGAGAATTTTCTTTCGTCAAAATTTTTCAGAAAACCACGTTTTAAGGAAATCCCGCAACGTGCGAAATTATCTTGTTTTTCCTAAACAACACGTCGTTACTAGAAAAGCTTTGGTGTTGCGTGTATGTCTAAGCATGTAGCCTCAAAAGAGAATGCACTGGAGAGTTTTCTCTCGAAAGAATATGTAAGAATACCACAATATAAGGAAATACAGTGTTGCAGAGTAAAGACAAATATGTACTTATTTGAAACACTTTACGAGGAGAAATAACGCATAGTAAAAAAATTAGCTTGTATCTCCTAAACAACACATTGTAACTCGAAAACATTTGGTGTGGCGTGTACGTCTAAAGGTGTAGCCTCAAAAGAGTACCCACAGGAAAATTTTCTTTCGTCAAAATTTGTCACAAAACCACGTTTTAAGGAAATCACGCATCGTGCGAAAAATCTTGTTTTTCCTAAACAACACGTTGTAACTCGAAAAGCTTTGGTGTTGCGTGTATGTCTATGCGTATAGCCTCAAAAGAGAAGGCACAGGAGAGTTTTCTCTGGAAACAATATGTAACAATACCACGTTATAAGGAAATACAGTGTTGCAGAATAAAGACAAATCCATACATATTGGAAACACTTAAACTTTACGAGAAGAAATAATGCGTCGTGCAAAATTAGCTTGTATCTCTTAACAGCACGTTGTAACTAGAAATGATTTGGTGTGGCGTGTACTTCTAAACGTGTAGCCTCAAAAGAGAACCCACAGGAGAATTTTCTTGCGTCAAAATTTGTCAGAAAACCACGGTTTAAGGAAATCCCGCATCATGCGAAATTATCTGGTTATTCCTAAACAACACGTTGTAACTCGAAAAGCTTTGGTGTTTCGTGTAAGTCTTAGCGTGTAGCCTCAAAAGAGAAGGCAACGGAGAGTTTTCTCTCAAAAGAATATGTAAGAATACCACGTAAATAGGAACTACAGTGTTGCAGAGTAAAGACAAGTACATACGTATTGGAAACACTTTAGGAGAAGAAATAACGCATCATAAAAAATTAGCTTGTATCTCCTAAACAACACGTTGTAACTCAAAAATATTTGGTGTGGCGTGTGCGTCTAAACGTGTAGCATCAAAAGAGAACCCACAGGAGAATTTTCTTTCGTCAAAATTTATCAGAAAACCACGTTTTAAGGAAATCCCGCATCGTGCAAAATTATCTTGTTTTTCCTAAACAAAACATCGTAACTCGAAAAGCTTTGGCGTTGCTTGTATATCTAATCGTGTAGCCTCAAAAGAGAAGGCACAGGAGAGTTTTCTCTCGAAAGAATATGTAAGAATACCACGTTATAAGGAAATACAGTGTTGCAGAGCAAAGACAAATACGTACGTTTTGGAAACATTTTAGGAGAAGAAATAATGCTTCGTACAAGCTTGTATCTCCTAAACAACACGTTTTAACTCGAAATGATTTGGTGTGGCGTGTACGTCTAAACGTGTAGCCTCAAAAGAGAACCCACAGGAGAATTTTCTTTCTTCAAAATTTGTCAGAAATCCACGTTTTAAGGAAATCTCGCATCGTGCGAAATTATCTTGTTTTTCCTAATCAACACGTTGTAACTCGAAAAGCTTTGGTGTTGCGTGTATGTCTAAGCGTGTAGCCTCAAAAGAGAAGGCACAGGAGAGTTTTCTCTCAAAAGAATATGTAAGAATACCACGTTATAAGGAAATACAGTGTTGCAGAGTAAAGACAAATACTTACTTATTGGAAACACTTAAACTTTATGAGAAGAAATAACTTATCATACAAATTTAGCTTGTATCTCCTAAACAGCACGTTGTAACTTAAAAAGATTTGGTGTGTCGTGTAATTCTAAACGTGTAGCCTCAAAAGAGAACCCACAGGAGAATTTTCTTTCATCAAAATTTGTCATAAAACCATGTTATAAGGAAATCCCGCATCATGCAAAATTATCTTGTTTTTCCTAAACAACACATCTTAACTCGAAAAGCTTTGGTGTTGCGTGTATGTCTAAGCGTGTAGCCTCAAAAGAGAAGGCACAGGAGAGTTTTCACTCGAAACAATATGTAAGAATATCACGTTATAAGGAAATACAGTGTGGCAGAGTAAAGACAAATACCTACTAATTAGAAACACTTAAACTTTACGAGAAGTAATAACGCATCATTTAAAATTAGCTTATATCTCCTAAACAACACGTTGTAAATGGAAAAGATTTGGTCTGGCGTTTACAACTAAACATGTAGGCTTAAAAGAGAACCCACAGGAGAATTTTTTTTCGTCAAAATTTGCCAGAAAAACGTGTTTTAAGGAAATCCCGCATTGTGCGAAATTATCTTGTTTTTCCTAAACAAAACATCGTAACTCGAAAAGCTTTGGTGTCGCGTGTATGTCTAGGCGTGTAGCCTCAAAAGAGAAGGCACAGGAGAGTTTTCTCTCGAAAGAATATGTAAGAATACCACGTTATAAGGAAATACAGTGTTGCAGAGTAAAGACAAATACGCACTTATTAGAAAATATTAAACTTTATGAGAAGAAATAATGCATCGTACAAAATTAGCTTGTATCTCCTAAACAGCACGTTGTAACTTGAAAAGATTTGGTGTGGCGTGTACACCTAAACGTGTAGCCTCAAAAGAGAACCCACAGGAGAATTTTCTTTCATCAAAATATGTCAGAAAACCACGTTTTAAGGAAATCCCTCATCGTGTGAAATTATCTTGTTTTTCCTAAACAACATGTTGTAACTCGAAAAGCTTTGGTGTTGCGTGTAAGTCTTAGCGTGTAGCCTCAAAAGAGAAGGCAATGGAGAGTTTTCTCTAGAAAGAATATGTAAGAATACCACGTTATAAGGAAATACAGTGTTGCAGAGTAAAGACAAATACGTACATATTGGAAACACTTTAACATTATGAGAAAAAATAACACATCGTAAAAAATAGCTTGTATCTCCTCAACAACACGTTGTAACTCGAAAAGACTTGGTGTGGCATGTATGACTAAACGTGTAGCCTCAAAAGAAAACCCATAGGAGAATTTTCTTTCGTCAATATTTGTCAGAAAACCACATTTTAAGGAAATCTCGCATCGTGCAAAATTATCTTGTTTTTCCTAAACAACACGTTGTAACTCGAAAAGCTTTGGTGTTGCGTGTATTTCTAAGCTTGTAGCCTCAAAAGAGAACGCACAGGAGAGTTTTCTCTCGAAAGAATATGTAAGAATACCACGTTATAAGGAAATACCGTGTTGCAGAGTAAAGACAACTACGTACGTATTGGAAATCTTTAAGAGAAGAAATAACGCATCGTACAAAATTAGCTTGTATCTCCTAAACAACACATTATAACCCGAAAAGATTTGGTGTGGCGTGTGTGTCTAAACGTGTAGCATCAAAATAGAACCCACAGGAGAATTTTCTTTCGTCAAAATTTTTCAGAAAACCACGTTTTATGGAAATCTCGCATCATGCAAAATTTCCTTCTTTTTCCTAAACAACACGTAATAACTCGAAAAGCTTTGGAGTTGCGTGTTTGTCTAAGCTTCTAGCCTCAAAAGAGAATGTACAGGAGAGTTTTCCCTCGAAAGAATATGTAAGAATACCACGTTATAAGGAAATACAGTGTTGCAGAGTAAAGACAAATAAGTACATATTGGAAACACTTTACGAGAAGAAATAACGCATCATACAATATTTGCTTGTATCTCCTAAACAACACGTTGTAACTCAAAAATATTTGGTGTGGCTCGTACCTCTACACGTGTAGCCTCAAAAGAGAACCTACAGGAGAACTTTCTTTCGTCAAAATTTGTCAAAAAACCACGTTTTAAGGAAATCCCACATCGTGCAAAATTATCTTGTTTTTCCTTAACAACACGTTGTAACTCGAAAAGCTTTGGTGTTGTGTGAATGTCTGAGCATGTAGTCTCTAAAGAGAATGCACAGGAGAGTTTTCTCTCGAAAGAACATGTAAGAATACAATGTCATAAGGAAAAACAGTGTTGCAGAGTAAAGACAAATATGTACATAAGGGAAACACTTTACGAGAAAAAATAACGCATCGTACAAAATTAGCTTGTATCTCCTAAACAACACGTGGTAACTAGAAAGGATTTGGTGTGGCGTGTACGTCTATACAGGTAGCCTCAAAAGAGAACCCACAGGAGAATTTTCTTTCGTCAAAATTTTTCCTAAAACCACGTTTTAAGGAAATCCCGCATCTTGCGAAATTATCTTGTTTTTCATAAACAACACGTTGTAACTCGAAAAGCTTTGGTGTTGCCTGTATGTCTAAGTGTGTAGCCTCAAAAGGGAACGCACAGGATAGTTTTCTCTCGAAAGAATATGCATGAATTCCAACTTATAAGGAAATACAATGTTGCAGAATAAAGACAAATATGTACGTATGGGAAACACTTTACGAAAAGAATTAACGCAACGTAAAAAATTAACTTGTATCTCCTAAACAACACGTTGTAACTCGAAAATATTTGGTATGGCATGTACGTCTAAACGTGTAGCCTCAAAAGAGAACCCACAGGAGAATTTTCTTTCGTCAAAATTTTTCAGAAAACCACGTTTTAAGGAAATCCTGCATCGTGCGAAATCATCTTGTTTTTCCTAAACAACATGTTGTAACTCGAAAAGCTTTGGTGTTGCGTGTATGTGTAAGCATGGAGCCTCAAAAGAGAAGGCACAGGAGAGTTTTCTCTCAAAAGAATAGGTAAGTATACCATGTTATAAGGAAATACAATTTTTCAGAGTAAAGACAAATAAGTACATATTGGAAACACTTTACGAGAAGAAATAACGCATCGTACAAAATTAGCTTGTATCTCCTAAACAACACGTTGTAACTCGAAAAGATTTGGTGTGACGTGTACGTCTAAACGTGTAGCCTCAAAAGAGAACCCACAGGAGAATTTTCTTTCATCAAAATTTGTCAGAAACCACGTTTTAAAGAAATCTCGCATCGTGCAAAATTATCTTGTTTTTCCTAATCAACAGGTTGTAACTGGAAAATCTTTGGTGTTGCCTGTATGTCTAAGCTTGTAGCCTCAAAGGAGAACTCACAGGAGAGTTTTCTCTCGAAAGAATATGTAAGAATACCACGTTATAAGGAAATACAGTGTTGCAGAGTAAAGACAAATACGTACGTATTGGAAACACTTTACAAGAAGAAATAACGCATCGTACAAAATTAGCTTGTATCTCCTAAACAACACGTTGTAACTCGAAAAGATTTGGTATGGCCTATATGTCTAAACGTGTAGCCTCAAAAGAGAAGCCACAGGAGAATTTTCTTTCGTCAAAATTTGTCAGAAAACCACGTTTTAAGGAAATCCCGCATCATGCGAAATCATCTTCTTTTTCCTAAACAACATGTTGTAACTCGAAAAGCTTTGGTGTTGCGTGTATGTGTAAGCATGGAGCCTCAAAAGAGAAGGCACAGGAGAGTTTTCTCTCAAAAGAATAGGTAAGTATACCATGTTATAAGGAAATACAATTTTTCAGAGTAAAGACAAATAAGTACATATTGGAAACACTTTACGAGAAGAAATAACGCATCGTACAAAATTAGCTTGTATCTCCTAAACAACACGTTGTAACTCGAAAAGATTTGGTGTGACGTGTACGTCTAAACGTGTAGCCTCAAAAGAGAACCCACAGGAGAATTTTCTTTCATCAAAATTTGTCAGAAACCACGTTTTAAAGAAATCTCGCATCGTGCAAAATTATCTTGTTTTTCCTAATCAACAGGTTGTAACTGGAAAATCTTTGGTGTTGCCTGTATGTCTAAGCTTGTAGCCTCAAAGGAGAACTCACAGGAGAGTTTTCTCTCGAAAGAATATGTAAGAATACCACGTTATAAGGAAATACAGTGTTGCAGAGTAAAGACAAATACGTACGTATTGGAAACACTTTACAAGAAGAAATAACGCATCGTACAAAATTAGCTTGTATCTCCTAAACAACACGTTGTAACTCGAAAAGATTTGGTATGGCCTATATGTCTAAACGTGTAGCCTCAAAAGAGAAGCCACAGGAGAATTTTCTTTCGTCAAAATTGGTCAGTAAACCACATTTTAAGGAAATCCCGCATCATGCGAAATTATCTTGTTTTTCCTAAGCAACCGGTCGTAACTCGAAAAGCTTTGTTGTTGCGAGTATGTCTAAGCATGTAGCCTCAAAAGAGAAGGCATAGGAAGAGAGTTTTCCCTTAAAGAAAATGTAAGAATACCACGTTAAAAAGAAATACAGTGTTGCAGAGTAAAGACAAATACGTACATATTGGAAACACTTTACAAGAAGAAATAATGCATCGTAAAAAATTAGCTTGTATCTCCTAAACTACACGATATAACTCGAAAAGATTTGGTGTGGCGTGTACATCTAAACGTGTAGCCTCAAAAGAGAACCCACAGGAGTATTTTCTTTCGTCAAAATTTTTTCAGAAAACCACGATTTTAGGAAATCCCGCATCGTGCGAAATTATCTTGTTTTTCCTAAACAACAACGTTGTAACTCGTGTGCTTTGGTGTTGCATGTATGTCTAAGCATGTAGCCTTCAAAAGAGAACGCACAGGAGAGTTTTCTCTCGAAAGAATATGTAAGAATACCACGTTATAAGGAAATACAGTGTTGCAGAGTAAAGACAAATACGTATGTATTGGAAACACTTTATGAGAAGAAATAAAGCATCGTAAAAAATTAGCTTGTATCTCCTAAACAACACGTTGTAACTCGAAAATATTTGGTGTGGTGTGTGCTTCTAATCGTGTAGCCTCAAAAGAGATCCCACAGAAGAATTTTCGTTCGTCAAATTTTTTCAGAAAACCACGTTTTAAGGAAATCCCGCATCCTGCGAAATTATCTTGGTTTTCCCAAACAAAACGTCGTAACTCGAAAAGCTTTGGTGTTGCCTCTATGTCTAAGCATGTAGCCTCAAAAGAGAAGGCACAGGAGAGTTTTCTCTATAAAGAATATGTAAGAATACCACGTTATAAGGAAATACATTGTTGCAGAGTAAAGACAAATACGTTCGTATTGGAAACACTTTACAAGAAGAAATAACGCTTCGTACAAGCTTGTATCTCCTAAACAACACGTTTTAACTCGAAATGATTTGGTGTGGCATGTACGTCTAAACGTGTAGCCTCAAAAGAGAACCCACAGGAGAATTTTCTTTCGTCAAAATTTGTAAGAAAACCACGTTTTAAGGAAAGCCCGCATCATGTGAAATTATATTGTTTTTCCTAATCAACACGTGTAAATCAAAAAGATTTGGTTTTGCGTGTATGTCTAAGCATGTAGCCTCAAATGAGAAGGCACAGGAGAATTTTCTCTCGAAAGAATATGCAAGAATACCACGTTATAAGGAAATACAGTGTTGCAGAGTAAAGACAAATACGTACGTATTGGAAACACTTTACGAGAAGAAATAATGCATCATACAAAATTAGCATGTATCTCCTAAACTACACGTTATAACTCGAAAAGATTTGGTGTGACGTGTACATCTAAACGTGTAGCCTCAAAAGAGAACCCACAGGAGTATTTTCTTTGGTCAAATTTTTTTCAGAAAACCACGATTTTAGAAAATCCCACATCGTGCGAAATTATCTTGTTTTTCCTAAACAACACGTTGTAACTCGAATAGCTTTGGTGTTGCGTGTATGTCTAAGCGTGTAGCCTCAAAAGAGAACGCACAGGACAGTTTTCTCTCGAAAGAATATGTAAGAATACCACGTTATGGGGAAATACAATGTTGCAGAGTAAAGACAAATATGTACATACTGGAAACACTTAAACTTTACGAGAAGAAATAATGCATCATAAAAAATTAGCTTGTAACTCCTAAACAGCACGTTAAAACTCGAAAAGATTTGGTGTGGTGTGTACGTCTAAACGTGTAGCCTCAAAACAGAACCTACAGGAGAATTTTCTTTCGTCAAAATTTGTAAGAAAACCATGTTTTAAGGAAAGCCCGCATCATGCGAAATTATATTGTTTTTCCTAATCAACACGTGTAAATCAAAAAGATTTGGTTTTGTGTGTATGTCTAAGCATGTAGCCTCAAATGAGAAGGCACAGGAGAATTTTCTCTCGAAAGAATATGCAAGAATACCACGTTATAAGGAAATACAGTGTTGCAGAGTAAAGACAAATACGTACGTATTGGAAACACTTTACGAGAAGAAATAATGCATCGTACAAAATTAGCATGTATCTCCTAAACTACACGTTATAACTCGAAAACATTTGGTGTGACGTGTACATCTAAACGTGTAGCCTCAAAAGAGAACCCACAGGAGTATTTTCTTTGGTCAAATTTTTTTCAGAAAACCACGATTTTAGAAAATCCCACATCGTGCGAAATTATCTTGTTTTTCCTAAACAACACGTTGTAACTCGAATAGCTTTGGTGTTGCGTGTATGTCTAAGCGTGTAGCCTCAAAAGAGAACGCACAGGACAGTTTTCTCTCGAAAGAATATGTAAGAATACCACGTTATGAGGAAATACAATGTTGCAGAGTAAACACAAATATGTACATATTGGAAACACTTAAACTTTACGAGAAGAAATAATGCATCATAAAAAATTAGCTTGTAACTCCTAAACAGCACGTTGTAACTCGAAAAGATTTGGTGTGGTGTGTACGTCTAAATGTGCAGCCTCAAAAGAGAACCCACAGGAAAATTTTCTTTCGTCAATATTTGTCAGAAAACCACGTTTTAAGGAAATCCCACATCGTGCGAAATTATCTTGTTTTTCCTAAACATCACGGTGTCACTCGAAAATCTTTGGTGTTGCGTGTATGTCTAAGCGTGTAGCCTCAAAAGAGAAGGCACAGGAGAGTTTTCTGTCAAAAGAATATGTAAGAATACCACGTTATTAGGAAATACAGTATTGCACACTAAAGAAAATACATACTTATTGGAAACACTTTACAAGAAGAAATAACGCATCGTACAAAATTAGCTTGTATCTCCTGAACAACACATGGTAACTCGAAATGATTCGGTATTGCGTGCACGTCTAAACGTGTAGCCTCAAAAGAGAACCCACAGGAGAATTTTCTTTCCTCAAAAGTTGTCAGAACACCACGTTTTAAGGAAGTCTCGCATCGTGCGAAATTATCTTGTTTTTCATAAAAACACGTTGTAACTCGAAAAGCTTTGGTGTTGCCTGTATGTCTAAGTGTGTAGCCTCAAAAGGGAACGCACAGTATAGTTTTCTCTCGAAACAATATGTAAGAAAACCACGTGATAAGGAAATACAGTGTTGCAGCGTAAAGACAAATACATACATATTGGAAACGCTTTACTAGAAGAATTAACGCATCGTACAAAATTAGCTTGTATCTCCTAAACAACACATTGTAACTCGAAAAAATTTGGTGTGGCGTGTACATCTAAAAATGTAGCCTCAAAAGAGAACCCAAAGGAGAATTTTCTTTCGTCAAAATTTGTCAGAAAACCACGTTTTAAGGAAATCCCGCATCGTGCGATATCATCTTCTTCCTAAACAACATGTTGTAACTCGAAAAGCTTTGGTGTTGCGTGTATGTGTAAGCGTGGAGCCTCAAAAGAGAAGGCACAGGAGAGTTTTCTCTTGAAAGAATATGTAAGAATACCACGTTATAAGAAAATACAATTTTGCAGGGTAAAGACAAATAAGAACTTATTGGAAACACATTACAATAAGAAATAACATATCGTAGAAAATTAGCTTGTATCTCCTAAACAACAAAAAGATTTGGTGTGACGTGTACGTCTAAATGTGTAGCCTCAAAAGAGAACCCACAGGAGAATTTTCTTTCATCAAAATTTGTCAGAAACCACGTTTTATGGAAATCTCGCATCGTGCGAAATTATCTGGTTTTTCCTAAACAACACGTTGTAACTCGAAAAGCTTTGGTGGTGCGTGTATGTCTAAGCGTGTAGCCTCAAAAGAGAACACACAGGAGAGTTTTCTCTCGAAAGAATATGTAAGAATACCACGTTATAAGGAAATACAGTGTTGCAGAGTAAAGACAAATACATACGTATTGGAAACACTTTACGAGAAGAATTAAAGCATCGTACAAAATTAGCTTGTATCTCCTAAACAACACCTTGTAACTCGATAAGATTTAGTGTGGCTCGTACCCCTACATGTGTAGCCTCAAAAGAGAACCCACAGGAGAATTTTCTTTCGTCAAAATTTTTCAGAAAACCACGATTTATGGAAATCTCGCATCGTGCGAAATTATCTTGTTTTTACTAAACAACACGTTGTTACTCGAAAATCGTTGTCGTTGCATGTATGTCTAAGCATGTAGCCTCAAAAGAGCACGCACAGGAGAGTTTTCCCTCAAAGAATATGTAAGAATACCACGTTATAAGGAAATACAGTGTTGCAGACTAAATACAAATAAGTACGTATTGGAAACAATTTATGAGAAGAAATAACGCATCGTACAAAATTAGCTTGTATCTCCTAAACAACACGTTGTAACTCGAAAAGATTTGGTGTGACGTGTACGTCTACATGTGTAGCCTCAAAAGAGAACCCACAGGAGAATTTTCTTTCAGCAAAATTTGTCAGAAACCACGTTTTAAAGAAATCTCGCATCGTGCATAATTATCTTGTTTTTCCTAAACAATAGGTTGTAACTGGAAAAGCTTTGGTGTTGCCTGTATGTCTAAGCTTATAGCCTCAAAAGAGAACTCACAGGAGAGTTTTCTCTCGAAAGAATATGTAAGAATACCACGTAATAAGGAAATACAGTGTTGCAGAGTAAAGACAAATATGTACTTATTGGAAACACTTTAAGAGAAGAAATAACGCATCGTAAAACACTAGCTTGTATCTCCTAAATAACACGTTGTAACTCGAAAAGATTTGGTATGGCTCTTACCTCTACACGTGTAGCCTCGAAAAAGAACCCACAGGAGAACTTTCTTTCGTCAAAATTTTTCAGAAAACCACGTTTTATGGAAATCTGGCATCGTGGGAAATTATCTTGTTTTACCTAAACAACACATTGTAACTCAAAAAGCTTTGACGTTGCGTGTTTGTGTAAGCATGGAGCCTCAAAAGAGAAGGCACTGGAGAGTTTTCTCTCGAAAGAATATGTAAGAATACCACGTTATAAGGAAATACAATTTTGCAGAGTAAAGACAAATAAGTACATATTGGAAACACTTTACGAGAAGAAATAACGCATCGTACAAAATTAGCTTGTATCTCCTAAACAACACGTTGTAACTCGAAAAGATTTGGTGTGACGTGTACGTCTAAACGTGTAGCCTCAAAAGAGAACCCACAGGAGAATTTTCTTTCGTCAAAATTTGTCAGAAACCACGTTTTAAGGGAATCTCGCATCGTGCGAAATTATCTTGTTTTTCCTAAAGAACACGTTGTAACTCGAAAAGCTTTGGTGTTGCGTGTATGTCTAAGCGTGTAACCTCAAAAGAGAACTCAAAGGAGAGTTTTCTCTCGAAAGAATATGTAAGAATACCACGTTATAAGGAAATACAGTGTTGCAGAGTAAAGACAAATATGTACGTATTGGAAACACTTTAAGAGAAGAAATAATGCATTGTACAACATTAGCTTGTATCTCCTAAACAACACGTTGTAGCTCGAAAAGATTTGGTGTGGCTCATACCTCCACACGTGTAGCCTCAAAAGAGAACCCACAAGAGAACTTTCTTTCGTCAAAATTTTTCAGAAAACCACGTTTTATGGAAATCTGGCATCATGCGAAATAATCTTGTTTTTCCTAAACAACACATTGTAACTCAAAAAGCTTTGGCGTTGTGTGTTTGTGTAAGCATGGAGCCTCAAAAGGGAAGGAACAGGAGAGTTTTCTCTCGAAAGAATATGTAAGAATACCACGTTAAAAGGAAATACAATTTTGCAGAGTAAAGACAAATAAGTACATATTGGAAACACTTTACGAGAAGAAATAACGCATCGTACAAAATTAGCTTGTATCTCCTAAACAACAACTTGTAACTCAAAAAGATTTGGTGTGAAGTGTACGTCTAAACGTGCAGCCTCAAAAGAGAACCCACAGGAGAATTTTCCTTCATCCAATTTGTCAGAAACCACGTTTTAATGAAATCTCGCACCGTGCGAAATTATCTTGTTTTTCCTAAACAACACGTTGTAACTCGAAAAGCTTTGGTGTTGCGTGTATGTCTAAGCGTGTCACCTCAAAAGAGAACGCACAGGAGAGTTTTCTCTCGAAAGAATATATAAGAATACCACGTTATAAGGAAATACAGTGTTGCAGAGTAAAGACAAATACGTACATATTGGATATACTTTACGAGAAGAAATAACGCATCGTACAAAATTAGCTTGTATCTCCTAAACAACACGTTGCAACTCGAAAAGATTTGGTGTGGCCCGTACCTCTACACGTGTAGCCTCAAAAGAGAACCCACAGGAGAACTTTCTTTCGTCAAAATATGTCAGAAAACCATGTTTTATGGACATCTCGCATCCTGCGAAATTATCTTGTTTTTCCTAAACAACAAGTTGTAACTCGAAAAGCTTTGGGGTTGCATGTATGTCTAAGCATGTAGCCTCAAAAGAGAACGCACAGGAGAGTTTTTCCTCGAAAGAATATGTAAGAATACCACGTTATAAGGAAATACAGTGTTGCAGAGTAAAGACAAATACGTACGTATTGGAAACACTTTATGAGAAGAAATAACGCATCGTACAAAATTTGCTTGTATCTCCTAAACAACACGTTGTAACTAGAAAAGATTTGGTGTGGCTCGTACGTGTACACGTGTTGACTCAAAAGAACACCAACTGGGGAACTTTCTTTCGTCAAAATTTGTCAGAAAACCACGTTTTAAGGTAATCCCGCATCGTGCAAAATTATCTTGTTTTTCCTAAACAACACGTTGTAACTCGAAAAGCTTTGGTGTTGCGTGTATGTCTAAAGGTGTGGCCTCAAAAGAGAACGCACAGGAGAGTTTTCTCTCGAAAGAATCTGTAAGAATACCACGTTATAAGGAAATACAATTTTGCAGAGTAAAGACAAATAAGTACATATTGGAAACACTTTAGTAAAAGAAATACTGCTTCATACAAAATTAGCTTGTATCTCCTAAACAACACGTTGTAACTCGAAAAGATCTGGTGTGACATGTACGTCTAAACCTGTAGCCTCAAAAGAGAACACACAGGAGAATTTTCTTTCATCAAAATTTGTCAGAAACCACGTTTTAAGGAAATCTTGCATCGTGCGAAATTATCTTGTTTTTCCTAAACAACATGTTGTATCTCGAAAAGCTTTGCTGTTGCGTGTATGTCTAAGCGTGTAGCCTCACAAGAGAACGTACAGGAGAGTTTTCTCTCGAAAGAATATGTAAGAATACCACGTTATAAGGAAATACAGTGTTGCAGAGTAAAGACAAATACGTACGTATTGGAAACACTTTAAGAGAAGAAATAATGCATCGTAAAAAAATAGCTTGTATCTTCTAAACAACACGTTGTAACTCGAAAAGATTTGTTTTGGCTCCTACGACTACATGTGTAGCCTCAAAAGAGAATGCACAGGAGAACTTTCTTTGGTCAAAATTTTTCAGAAAACCACGTTTTATGGAAATCTCGCATCGTGCGAAATTATCTTCTTTTTCCTAAACAAAACGTTGTAACTCGAAAAGCTTTGGCGTTGCGTGTATGCCTAAGCATGTAGCCTCAAAAGAGAACACACAGGAGAGTTTTCCCTCGAAAGAATATGTAAGAATACCACGTTATAGGGAAATACAATGTTGCAGAGTAAAGAGAAATAAGTACGTATTGGAAACACTTTACGAGAAGAAATAACGCATCATAAAAAATTAGCTTGTATCTCCTAAACAACACGTGGTAACTCGAAAGGATTTGGTGTGGCGTGTACGTCTAAACGTGTAGCCTCAAAAGAGAACCCACAGGATAATTTTCTTTCGTCAAAATTTGTGAGAAAACCACATTTTAAGGAAATCACGCATCGTGCGGAATAATCTTGATTTTCATAAACAACACGTTGTAACTCGAAAAGCTTTGGTGATGCCTGTATGTCTAAGTGTGTAGCCTCAAAAGGGAACGCACAGGATAGTTTTCTCTCAAAAGAATATGTAAGAATACCAAGTTATAAGGAAATACAGTGTTGCAGAGTAAAGAAAAATATGTACGTATTGGAAAACTTTACGAGAAGAAATAACGCATCGTACAAAATTAGCTTGTATCTCCTAAACAACACGTTGTAACTCGAAAAGATTTGGTGCGGCGTGTACGTCTAAATGAGTAGCTTCAAAAGAGAACCCACAGGAGAATTTTCTTTCGTTAAAATTTTTCAGAAAACCACGTTTTAAGGAAATCCCGCATCGTGCAAAATCATCTTCTTTTTCCTAAACAACAAGCTGTAACTCGAAAAGCTTTGGTGTTGCGCGTATGTCTAAGCGTGGAGCCTCAAAAGAGAAGGCACAGGAGAGTTTTCTCTTGAAAGAATATGTAAGAATACCACGTTATAAGGAAATAAAATTTTGATGAGTAAAGACAAATAAGTACATATTGGAAACACTTTACGAGAAGAAATAACGCATCTTACAAAATTAGCTTGTATCTCCTAAACAACACGTTGTTACTCGAAAACATTTGGTGTGACGTGTATGTCTAAACGTGTACCCTCAAAAGAGAACCCACAGGAGAGTTTTCTTTCATCAAAATTTGTCAGAAACCACGTTTTAAGGAAATCTCGCATCGTGCGAAATTATCTTGTTTTTCCTAAACAACACGTTGTAACTCGAAAAGCTTTGGTGTTGCATGTATGTCTAAGCGTGTAGCCTCAACAGAGAACGCAAAGGAGAGTTTTCCCTCAAAGAATATGTAAGAATACCACGTTATAAGGAAATACAGTGTTGCAGACTAAATACAAATAAGTACGTATTGGAAACACTTTACGAGAAGAAATAACGCATCATAAATTATTAACTTGTATCTCCTAAACAACAAGTGGTAACTCGAAAAGATTTGGTTTGGCGTGTACGTCTAAAAGTGTAGCCTCAAAGACAACGAACAGGAGAATTTTCTTTCGTCAAAATTTGTGAGAAAACCACGTTTTAAGGAAATCCTGCATCCTGCAAAATTATCTTGTTTTTCCTAAACAACACGTTGTAATTCAAAAAGCTTTGGTGTTGCGTGTATATCTAAGCTTGTAGCCTCAAAAGAGAACGCACAGTAGAGTATTCTCTCGAAACAATATGTGAGAATACCACGTTATAAGGAAATACAGTGTTGCAGACTAAAGACAAATACGTAAGTATTGGAAAAAACTTTACGAAAAGATATAATGCATCATACAAAATTAGCTTGTATCTCCTAAACAACACGTTGTAACTCGAAAGGATTTGGTGTGGCATGTACGGCTAAACGTGTAGCCTCAAAAGAGAAACCACAGGAGGATTTTCCTTCGTCAAAATTTGTCAGAAACCCACGTTTTATGAAAATCCCGCATCGTGCGAAATTATCTTGTTTCTCCTAAACAACACGTTGTAATTCGAAAAGCTTTGGTGTCGCATGTATGTCTAAGCATGTGGCCTCAAAAGAGAATTCACGGGAGAGTTTCTGTCGAAAGAATATGTAAGAATACCACGTTATAAGGAAATACAGTGTTGCAGCATAAAGACAAATACGTACGTATTGGAAACACTTTACGAGAAGAAATAACGCATCGTACAAAATTAGCTTGTATCTCCTAACCAACACGTTGTAACTCGAAAAGATTTCGTGTGGCGTGTAGGTCTAAACGTGTAGCCTCAAAAGAGAACCCACAAGAGAACTTTCTTTCGTCAAAATTTGTTAGAAAACCATGTTCTAAGGAAATACCTCATCGTGCGAAATTACCTTGTTTTTCCTAAACTACACGTTGTAACTCGAAAAGCTTTGGTGTTGCGTGTATGTACAAGCGTGTAGCCTCAAAAGAGGACACAGGAGAGTTTTCTCTCGAAAGAATATGTAGGAATACCACGTTATAAGGAAATACAGTGTTGCAGAGTAAAGATAAATAGGTAGTAATTGTAAATACTTTACGAGAAGAAATGACGCATGGTACAAAATTAGCTTGTATCTCCTAAACAACACGTTGTAATTCGAAAATATTTGGTGTGGCGTGTGCGTCTAAACGTGTAGCCTCAAAAGAGAACCGACAGGAGAATTTTCTTTCTTCAAAATTTGTCAGAAAACCACGTTTTAAGGAAATCCCTCATCGTGCGAACTTATCTTGTTTTTCCTAAACAACACGTTGTAACTCGAAAAGCTTTGGTGTTCGTGTATGTCTAAGCATGTAGCCTCAAAAGAGAATGCACAGGAGAGTTTTCTCTCGATAGAATATATAAGAATACCACGTTATAAGGAAATACAGTGTTGCAAAATAAAGACAAATACGTACGTATTGGAAACACTTTACGAGAAGAAATAATGCATCGTACAAAATTAGCTTGTTTCTCCTAAAGAACACCTTGTAACTCGAAAATATTTGGCGTGGTGTGTACGTCTAAACATGTAGCCTCAAAAGAGAACCCACAGGAGAAATTTCTTTCGTCAAAATTTGTCAGAAAACCACGTTTTAAGGAAATCCCGCATCATGCGAAATTATCTTGTTTTTCCTAAACAACACATTGTAACTCGAAAAGCTTTGGTGTTTCGTGTATGTCTAAGCATGTAGCCTCAAAAGAGAAGGCACAGGAGAGTTTTCTCTCAAAATAATATGCAAGAATACCACGTTATAAGGAAATACAGTGTTGCACAATAAAGACAAATACGTATGTATTGGAAACACTTTAGGAGAAGAAATAACGTATCTTGCAAAATTAGCTTGTATCTCCAAAACAACACGTTGTAACTCGAAAAGATTTGGTGTGGCATATTCCTCTAAACGTGTAGCCTCAAAAGAGAACCCACAGGAGAATTTTCTTTGGTCAAAATTTGTCAGAAAACCAGGTTTTAACGAAATCCCATATCGTGCGAAATTATCTTGTTTTTCCTAAACAACACGTTGTAACTCGAAAATCTTTGGTGTTGCGTGTATGTCTAAGCGTGTAGCCTCAAAGAGAACACACAGGAGAGTTTTCTCTCGAAAGAATATGTAAGAATACCACGTTATAAGGAAATACAGTGTTGCATAGTAAAGACAAATACGTACGTATTGGAAACAGTTTACGAGAAGAAATAACGCATCATAAAATATTTGCTTGTATCTTCTAAACAACACGTCGTAACTCGAAAAGATTTGGTGTGGCGTGTACGTCTAAACGTGTAGCCTCAAAAGAGAACTTATAGGAGAATTTTCTTTCGTCAAAATTTTTCAGAAAATCACATTTTAAGGAAATCCCGCATCGTGCGAAATTATCTTGATTTTCCTAAACAACACCTTGTAACTCGAAAAGCTTTCGTGTTGCGTGTATGTCTAAGTGTGTAACCTCAAAAGAGAAGGCACAGGAGAGTTTTCTCTCGAAAGAATAGGTAAGAATACCACGTTAATAGGAAATACAGTGTTGCAGAGTAAAGACAAATACGTACCTATTGGAAACACTTTACGAGAAGAAATAACGCATCGTACAAAATTAGCTTGTATCTCCTAAACAACACGTTGTAACTCGAAAAGTTTTGGTGTGGCCTGTACTTCTAAACGTGTAGCCTCAAAAGAGAACCCACAGGACAATTTTCTTTCCTCAAAATTTTTCAGACAATCACGTTTTAAGGAAATCCCACATCTTGCGAAATTATCTGGTTTTTCCTAAACCACACGTTGCAACTCAAAAAACTTTGGTGTTGCGCATATGTCTAAGTGTGTAGCCTCAAAAAAGAAGGCACAGGATAGTTTTCTCTTGAAAGAATATGTAAGAACACCAAGTTATAAGGAAATACAGTGTTGCAGAGTAAAGACAAATACATATGTATTGGAAACACTTTACGAGAAGAAATAACGCATCATACAAAATTAGCTTCTATCTCCTAAACAACACGTTGTAACTCGAAAAGCTTTGGTGTTGCGTGTATGTGTGAGCATGTAGCCTCTAAAGAGAATGCACAGGAGAGTTTTCTCTCGAAAGAACATGTAAGAATTCAACATTATAAGGAAATACAGTGTTGCAGTGTAAAGACAAATACGTACGTTTGGAAACACTTTACGAGAAGAAATAACGCATCGTACAAAATTAGCTTGTATCTCCTAAACAACACGTGGTAACTCGAAAGGATTTGGTGTGGCGTGTACCTCTAAACGTGTAGCCTCAAAAGAGAACCCACAGGAGAATTTTCTTTCGTCAAAATGTGTCAGAACACCACGTTTTAAGGAAATCCCGCATCGTGCGAAATTATCTAGTTTTTCATAAACAACACGTTGTAACTCGAAATGCTTTGGTGTTGCCTGTATGTCTAAGTGTGTAGCCTCAAAGGGGAACACACAGGATAGTTTTCTATCGAAAGAATATGTAAGAATACCACGTTATAAGGTAATACAATGTTGCAGAGTAAAGACAAATGCGTATGTATTAGAAACATTTTACGAGAATAATTAACACATCGTAAAAAATTAGCTTGTATCTCCTAAACAACACGTTGTAACTCGACATGATTTGGTGTGGCCTGTATGTCTAAATGTGTAGCCTCAAAAGAGAACCCACAGGAGAATTTTCTTTCGTCGAAATTTTTCAGAAAACCTCGTTTTAAGGAAATCCCGCATTATGCGAAATCATCTTCTTTTTCCTAAACAACATGTTGTAACTCGAAAAGCTTTGCTGTTGCTTGTATGTGTAAGCGTGGAGCCTCAAAAGAGAAGGCACAGGAGAGTTTTCTCTCGAAAGAATATGTAAGAATACCACGTTATAAGGAAATACAATTTTGGAGAGTAACGACAAATAAGTACTTATTGGAAACACTTTATGAGAAGAAATAACTCATCGTACAAGTTTAGCTTGTATCTCCTAAACAACACGTTGTAACTCGAAAAGATTTGGTGTGACGTGTACGTCTAAACATGTAGCCTCAAAAGAGAACCCACAGGAGAACTTTCTGTGGTCAAATTTTTTCAGAAAACCACGTTTTATGGAAATCTCGCATCCTGCGAAATTATCTTGTTTTTCCTAAACAACACTTTGTAACTCGAAAAGATTTGGCGTTGCGTGTATGTCTAAGAATGTAGCCTCAAAAGAGAACGCACAGGAGAGTTTTCCCTCGAAAGAATATGTAAGAATACCACGTTATAAGGAAATACAGTGTTGCAGAGTAAAGACAGATAAGTACTTATTGGAAACACTTTACAAGAAGAAATAACGCATCGTACAAAATCTGCTATTATCTCCTAAACAACAAGTTGTAACTCGAAATATTTGGTGTGGCTCGTACGCCTAAATGTGTAGCCTCAAAAGAGAACCCACAGGAGAATTTTCTTTCATCAAAATTTGTCTGAACACCAAGTTTTAAGGAAATCCCGCATCGTGCGAAATTATCTTGTTTTTCATAAACAACACGTTGTAACTCGAAAAGCTTTGGTGTTGCCTGTATGTCTCAGTGTGTAGCCTCAAAAGGGAACGCACAGGATAGTTTTCTCTCGAAAGAATATGCAAGAATACCACGTTATAAGGAAATACAGTGTTGCAGAGTAAAGACAAATACGTACGTATTGGAAACACTTTACGAGAAGAAATAACGCATCGTACAAAATTAACTTGTATCTCCTAAACAACACGTTGTAACTCGAAAATATTTGGTGTGACGTGCACGTCTAAAAGTGTAGCCTCAAACGAGAACCCACAGGAGAATTTTCTTTCATCAAAATTTTTCAGAAAACCACGTTTTATGGAAATCTCGCATCGTGCGAAATTATCTTGTTTTTTATAAACAACACGTTGTAACTCAAAAAGCTTTGGCGTTGCATATTTGTCTAAGTGTGTAGCCTCAAAAGAGAACGCACAGGCGAGTTTTCTCTCGAAAGAATATGTAAGAATACCATGTTATAAGGAAATACAGTGTTGCAGAGTAAAGACAAATACTACTGGAAACACTTTAAGAGAAGAAATAAAGCGTCATAAAAAATTAGCTTGTATCTCCTAAACAACACGTTGTAACTCGAGTAGATTTGGTGTGGCTTGTACCTCTACACGTGTAGCCTCAAAAGAGAACCCACAGGAGAACTTTCTTTGGTCAAAATTTTTCAGAAAACCACGTTTTATGGAAATCTCGCATACTGCAGAATTATCTTGTTTTTCCTAAACAACACATTGTAACTCGAAATGCTTTGGCGTTTCGTGTATGTCTAAGCGTGTAGCCTCAAAAGAGAACGCACAGGAGAGTTTTCTCTCGAAAGAATATGTAAGAATACCACGTTATAAGGGAATACAGTGTTGCAGAGTAAAGACAACTACGTAAGTATTGGAAAAACTTTAAGAGAAGAAATAACACATCGTACAAAATTAGCTTGTATCTCCTAAACAACACATGGTAACTCGAAAAGATTTGGTGTGGCTCGTACTTCTACACGTGTAGCCTCAAAAGAGAACAGACAGGAGACATTTCTTTCGTCAAAATTTTTCAGAAAACCACGTTTTATGGAAATCCTGCATCGTGCGAAATTATCTTGTTTTCCTAAACAACACGTTGTAACTCGAAAAGCTTTGGCGTTGCGTATTTGTCTAAGAGTGTAGCCTCAAAAGAGAACGCACAGGCAAGTTTTCTCTCGAAAGAATATGTAAGAATACCATGTTATAAGGAAATACATTGTTGCAGAGTAAAGACAAATACTACTGGAAACACTTTAAGAGAAGAAATAACGCATCGTGCAAAATTAGCTTGTATCTCCTAAACAACACGTTGTAACTCGAATAGATTTGGTGTGTCTCATACCTCTACATGTGTAGCCTCAAAAGAGAACCCACAGGAGAACTTTCTTCCCTCAAAATTTTTCAGAAAACCACGTTTTATGGAAATCTCGCATCGTGCGTAATTATCTTGTTTTTCCTAAACAACACATTGTAACTCGAAAAGCTTTGGCGTTGCTTGTATGTCTAAGCGTGTAGCCTCTAAAGAGAACGCACAGGAGAGTTTTCTCTCGAAAGAATATGTAAGAATACAAAGTTATAAGGAAATACAGTGTTGCAGAGTAAAGACAAATACGTACATGTTGGAAACACTTAATGAGAAGAAATAACGTATCTTAAAATATTAGCTTGTATCTCCTAAACCACACGTGGTAACTCGAAAGGATTTGGTGTGGCGTGTACGTCTAAACGTGTAGCCTCAAAAGAGAACCCACTGAAGAATTTTCTTTCGTCAAAATTTTTCAGAAAACTACGTTTTAAGGAAATCCCGCATCGTGCGAAATTATCTTGTTTTTCATAAACAACATGTTGTAACTCAGAAAGCTGTGGTGTTGCCTGTATGTCTAAGTGTGTAGACTAAAAAGGGAACACACAGGATAGTTTTCTCTCGAACGAATATGTAAGAATACCACGTTATAAGGAAATACAGTGTTGCAGAGTAAAGACAAATAAGAACGTATTGGAAACACTTTAAGAGAAGAAGTAACTCATCTTACAAAATTACCTTGTATCTCCGTAACAACACGTTGTAACTCGAAAAGATTTGGTGTGCCTTGTACGTCTAAACGTGTAGCCTCAAAAGAGAACCCACAGGAGAATTTTCTTTCGTCAAAATTTTTCAGAAAGCCACGTTTTAAGGAAATCCCGCATCGTGCGAAATCATCTTCTGTTTCCTAAACAACATGTTGTAACTCGAAAAGCTTTGGTGTTGCGTGCATGTGTAAGCGTGGAGCCTCAAAAGAGAAGGCACAGGAGAGTTTTCTCTCGAAAGATTATGTAAGAATACCACGTTATAAGGAAATACAATTTTGCAGAGTAAAGACAAATAAGTACATATTGGAAACACTTTACAAGAAGAAATAACGCATCGTACAAAATTAGCTTGTGTCTCCTAAACAACACGTTGTAACTCGAAAAGATTTGGTGTGACGTGTACGTCTAAGCGTGTAGCATCAAAAGGGAACCCACAAGAGAATTTTCTTTCATCAAAATTTGTCAGCAACCACGTTTTAAGGAAATCTCGCATCATGCGAAATTATCTTGATTTTCCTAAACAACACGTTGTAACTCGAAAAGCTTTGGTGTTGCGTGTATGTCTAAGCATGTAGCCTCAAAACAGAGTGTAAAGGAGAGTTTTTTCTCGAAAGAATATGTAAGAATACCACGTTATAAGGAAATACAGTGTTGCAGAGTAAAGACAAATACGTACATATTGGAAACACATTACGAGAAGAAATAACGCATCGTACAAAATTAGCTTGTATCTCCTAAACAACACGTTGTAACTGGAAAAGATTTGGTGTGGCTTGTACGTCTAAACGTGTAGCCTCAAAAGAGAACACACAGGAGAATTTTCTTTCGTTAAAATTTTTCAGAAAGCCACGTTTTAAGGAAATCCCGCATCGTGCGAAATCACATTCTTTTTCCTAAAAAACATGTTGTAACTCGAAAAGCTTTAGTGTTGCGTGTATGTCTAAGCGTGGAGCCTCAAAAGAGAAGGCACAGGAGAGCTTTCTCTCGAAAGAATATGTAAGAATACCACGTTATAAGGAAATACAATTTTTCAGAATAAAGACAAATAAGTACATATTGGAAACTCTTTACAAGAAGAAATAACGCATCATACAAAATTAGCTTGTATCTCCTAAACAACACGTTGTAACTCAAAAGGATTTGGTGTGACGTGTACTTCTAAATGTATAGCCTCAAAAGAGAACCCACAGGTGAATTTTCTTTCATCAAAATTTGTCAGAAACCACGTTTTAAGGAAATCTCGCATCGTGCGAAATTATATTGTTTTTCCTAAATAACATGTTCTTACTCGAAAAGGTATGGTGTTGCGTGAATGTCTAAGTGTGTAACCTCAAAAGAGAACACACAGGATAGTTTTCTCTCGAAAGAATATGTAAGAATACCACGTTATAAGGAAATACAATGTTGCAGAGTAAAGACAAATACGTATGTATTGGAAACACATTACGAGAAGAATTAACGCATCGTAAAAAATTAGGTTTTATCTCCTAAACAAGACGTTGTAACTCGAAAAGATTTGGTGTTGCATGCACGTCTAAACGTGTAGCCTCAAAAGAGAACCTACAGGAGAATTTTCTTTCTTCAAATATTTTCAGAAAACCACGTTTTAAGGAAATCCCGCATCGTGGGAAATCATCTTCTTTTTCTAAACAACATGTTGTAACTCAAAAAGCTTTGGTGTTGCGTGTATGTGTAAGCGTGGAGCCTCAAAAGAGAAGGCACAGGAGAGTTTTCTCTCGAAAGAATATGTAAGAATACCACGTTATAAGGAAATACAATTTCGCAGAGTAAAGACAAATAAGTACATATTGGAAACACTTTACCAGAAGAAATAACGCATCGTACAAAATTAGCTTGTATCTCCTAAACTTTACGAGGTAACTCAAAAGGATTTGGTGTGGCGTGGACGTCTAAATGTGTAGCCCCAAAAGAGAACACACAGGAGAATTTTCTTTTTTCAAAATTTTTCAGAACACCACGTTTTAAGGAAATCCCGCATCGTGCGAAATCATCTTCCTTTTCCTAAACAACATGTTGTAACTCGAAAAGCAATGGTGTTGCGTGTATGTGTAAGTGTATAGCCTGAAAAGAGAAGACACAGGAGAGTTTTCTCTCAAAAGAATATGTAAGAATACCATGTTATAAGGAAATACAATTTTGCAGAGTAAAGACAAATAAGTACATATTGGAAACACTTTACGAGAAGAAATAACGCATCGTTCAAAATTACCTTGTATCTCCTAAACAACACGTTGCAACTCGAAAAGATTTGGTGTGACGTATACGTCTAAAAGTGTAGCCTCAAACGAGAACCCACAGGAGAATTTTCTTTCATCAAAATTTGTCAGAAACCACGTTTTAAGGAAATCTTGCATCGGGCGAAATTATCTTGTTTTTCCTAAACAACACGTTGTAACTCGAAAAGCTTTGGTGTTGCGTGTATGTCTAAGCGTGTAGCCTCAAAAGAGAACGCACAGGAGAGTTTTCTCTCAAAAGAATATGTAAGAATACCACGTTATAAGGAAATACAGTGTTGCAGAGTAAAGACAAATAGGACGTATTGGAAACACTTTAAGAGAAGAAATAAAGCAACGTAAAAAATTAGCTTGTATCTCCTGAACAACACGTTGTAACTCGAAAAGATTTGGTGTGGCTCGTACCTCTACATGTGTAGCCTCAAAAGAGAACCAACAGGAGAACTTTCTTTCGTCAAAATTTGTCAGAAGACCACGTTTTATGGAAATCTCGCATCGTGCGAAATTATCTGGTTTTTCCTAAACAACACGTTGTAACTCGAAAAGCTTTGGAGTTGCGTGTATGTCTAAGCATGTAGCCTCAAAAGAGAACGCACAGGAGAGTTTTCCCTCGAAAGAATATGTAAGAATACCATGTTATAAGGAAATACAGTGATGCAGAGTAAAGACAAATAAGTACGTATTGGAAACACTTTATGAGAAGAAATAACGCATCATACAAAATTAGCTTGTATCTCCTAAACAACACGTGCTAACTAGAAAGGATTTGGTGTGGCGTGTACGTCTAAACGTGTAGCATCAAAAGAGAAACCACAGGAGAATTTTCTTTTGTCAAAATTTGTCAGAAAACCACATTTTAAGAAAATCACTCATCGTGCGAAATAATCTTGTTTTTCAAAAACAAGATGTAACTGGAAAAGCGTTGGTGTTGCCTGTATGTCTAAGTGTGTAGCTTCAAAAGGGTACATACAGGATAGTTTTCTCTCGAAAGAATATGTAAGAATACCACGTTATAAGGAAATACAGTGTTGCAGAGTAAAGACTAATAAGTACTTATTGGAAACACTTTATGAGAAGAAATAACGCATCGTAAAAAAATAGCTTGTATCTCCTAAACAACACGTTGTAACTCGAAAAGATTTGGTGTGACATGTACGTCTAAAAGTGTAGCCTCAAACGAGAACCGACAGGAGAATATTCTTTCATCAAAATTTGTCAGAAACCACGTTTTAAGGAAATTTCGCATCGTGCGAAATTATCTTGTTTTTCCTAAACAACAAGTTCTAACTCGAAAAGCTTTGGTGTTGCGTGTATGTCTAAGCGTGTAGCCTCAAAAGAGAATGCACAGGAGAGTTTGCTCTCGAAAGAATATGTAAGAATACCACGTTATAAGGAAATACAGTGTTGCAGAGTAAAGACAAATACGTACGTATTGGAAACACTTTAAGAGAAGAAAAAAAGCATAATACAAAATTAGCTTGTATCTCCTAAACAACAGGTTATAACTCGAAAAGATTTGGTGTGGCTCATACCTCTACACGCGTAGCCTCAAAAGAGAACCCACAGGAGAACTTTCTTTCGTCAAAATTTGTCAGAAAACCACGTTTTATGGAAATCTCGCATCGTGCGAAATTATTTTGTTTTTCCTAAACAACACGTTGTAACTCGAAAAGCTTTGGCGTTGCTTGTTTGTCTAAGCGTGTGGCCTCAAAAGAGAATGCACAGGAGAGTTTTCCCTAGAAAGAATATGTAAGAATACCACGTTATAAGAAAATACAGTATTGCAGAGTAAAGACAAATAAGTACATATTGGAAACACTTTAGGGAAGAAATAACGCATCGTACAATATTTGCTTGTATCTCCTAAACAACACGTTGTAACTCGAAAATATTTGGTGTGGCTGGTACGTCTACACGTGTAGCCTCAAAACAGAAACCACAGGAGAATTTTCTTTCGTCAAAATTTGTCAAAAAACCACGTTTTAAGGAAATCCCGCATCGTGCAAAATTATCTTGTTTTTCCTAAACAACACATTGTAACTCGAAAAGCTTTGTTGTTGCGTGTATGTCTGAGCATGTTTCCTCTAAAGACAATGCACAAGAGAGTTTTCTCTCGAAAGAACATGTAAGAATACAACGTTATAAGGAAATACAGTGTTGCAGAGTAAAGACAAATACGTACATATTGGAAACACTTTACGAGAAGAAATAATGCATCGTACAAAATTAGCGTGTATCTCCTAAACAACACGTGGTAACTCGAAAGGATTTGGTGTGGCATGTACGTCTAAACGTGTAGCCTCAAACGAGAACCGACAGGAGAATTTTCTTTCTTCAAAATTTGTCAGAAAACCACGTTTTAAGGAAATCCTGCATCGAGCGAAATTATCTTGTTTTTCGTAAACAACACGTTGTAACTCGAAAAGCTTTGGTGTTGTCTGTATGTCTCAGTGTGTAGCCTCAAAAGGGAACTCACAGGATAGTTTTCTCTCGAAAGAATATGTAAGAGTACCACGTTATAAGGAAATACAGTGTTGCAGAGTAAAGACAAATACATACATATTGGAAACACTTTATGAGAAGAAGTAATGCATCGTACAAAATTAGCTTGTATCTCCTAAACAAAACGTTGTAACTCGAAAATATTTGGTGCGGCGTGTACGTCTTAACGTGTAGCCTCAAAAGAGAACCCACAGGAGAATTTTCTTTCCTCAATTTTTTTCAAAAAAACCACATTTTAAGGATATGCCGCATCATGCGAAATCATCTTCTTTTTTCTAAACAAAATGTTGTAACTCCAAAATCTTTGGTATTGCGTGTATGTGTAAGCGTGGAGCCTCAAAAGAGAAGGCACAGGAGAGTTTTCTCTCGAAAGAATATGTAAGAATACCACGTTATGAGGAAATACAGTGCTGCAGAGTAAAGACAAATAAGTATATATTGGAAACACTTTACAAAAAGAAATAATGCATCGTACAAAATTAGCTTGTATCTCATAAACAACACGTTGTAATTCGAAAAGATTCGGTGTGACGTGTACGTCTAAAAGTGTAGCCTCAAACGAGAACCCACAGGAGAATTTTCTTTCATCAAAATTTGTCAGAAACCACGTTTTAAGGAAATCTCGCATCGTGAAAAATTATCTTGTTTTTCCTAAACAACACATTGCAACACGAAAAGCTTTGGTGTTGCGTGTATGTCTAAGCGTGTAGCCTCAAAAGAGAATGCACAGGAGAGTTTTCTCTCGAAAGAATATGTAAGAATACCACATTATAAGGAAAAACAGTGTTGCAGAGTAAAGACAACTACGTACGTATTGAAAACACTTTAAGAGAAGAAATAAAGCATAATACAAAATTAGCTTGTATCTCCTAAACAACAGGTTATAATTCGAAAAGATTTGGTGTGGCTCGTACCTCTACACGTGTTGCCTCAAAAGAGAACCCACAGGAGAACTTTCTTTCATCAAAATTTGTCAGAAAACCACGTTTTATGAAAATCTCGCATCGCGCGAAATTATCTTGTTTTTCCTAAACAACACGTTGTAACTCGAAAAGCTTTGGCGTTGCTTGTTTTTCTAAGCGTGTAGCCTCAAAAGAGAATGCACAGGAGAGTTTTCCCTAGAAAGAATATGTAAGAATACCACGTTATAAAAAAATACAATATTGCAGAATAAAGACAAATAAGTACATATTGGAAACACTTTAGGGAAGAAATAACGCATCGTACAATATTTGCTTGTATCTCCTAAACAACACGTTGTAACTCGAAAATATTTGGTGTGGCTCGTACGTCTACACGTGTAGCCTCAAAAGAGAAACCACAGGAGAATTTTCTTTCGTCAAAATTTGTCAAACAACCACGTTTTAAGGAAATCCCGCATCGTGCAAAATTATCTTGTTTTTCCTAAACAACACATTGTAACTCGAAAAGCTTTGTTGTTGCGTGTATGTCTGAGCATGTTTCCTCTAAAGACAATGCACAAGAGAGTTTTCTCTCGAAAGAACATGTAAGAATACAACGCTATAAGGAAATACAGTGTTGCATAGTAAAGACAAATACGTACATATTGGAAACACTTTACGAGAAGAAATAACGCATCGTACAAAATTAGCGTGTATCTCCTAAACAACACGTGGTAACTCGAAAGGATTTGGTGTGGCATGTTCGTCTAAACGTGTAGCCTCAAAGGAGAACCGACAGGAGAATTTTCTTTCTTCAAAATTTGTCAGAAAACCACGTTTTAAGGAAATCCTGCATCGTGCGAAATTATCTTGTTTTTCGTAAACAACACGTTGTAACTCGAAAAGCTTTGGTGTTGCCTGTATGTCTCAGTGTGTAGCCTCAAAAGGGAACGCACAGGATAGATTTCTCTCGAAAGAATATGTAAGAGTACCACGTTATAAGGAAATACAGTGTTGCAGAGTAAAGACAAATACCTACATATTGGAAACACTTTATGAGAATAAGTAATGCATCGTACAAAATTAGCTTGTATCTCCTAAACAAAACGTTGTAACTCGAAAATATTTGGTGCGGCGTGTACATCTTAACGTGTAGCCTCAAAAGAGAACCCACAGGAGAATTTTCTTTCGTCAATTTTTTTCAGAAAACCACATTTTAAGGATATGCCGCATCATGCGAAATCATCTTCTTTTTTCTAAACAAAATGTTGTAACTCCAAAAGCATTGGTATTGCGTGTATGTGTAAGCGTGGAGCCTCAAAAGAGAAGGCACAGGAGAGTTTTCTCTCGAAAGAATATGTAAGAATACCACGTTATGAGGAAATACAGTGTTGCAGAGTAAAGACAAATAAGTATATATTGGAAACACTTTACAAAAAGAAATAATGCATCGTACAAAATTAGCTTGTATCTCCTAAACAACACGTTGTAACTCGAAAAGATTCGGTGTGACGTGTACGTCTAAAAGTGTAGCCTCAAACGAGAACCCACAGGAGAATTTACTTTCATCAAAATTTGTCAGAAACCACGTTTTAAGGAAATATCGCATCGTGAAAAATTATCTTGTTTTTCCTAAACAACACATTGCAACACGAAAAGCTTTGGTGTTGCGTGTATGTCTAAGCGTGTAGCCTCAAAAGAGAATGCACAGGAGAGTTTTCTCTCGAAAGAATATGTAAGAATACCACATTATAAGGAAATACAGTGTTGCAGAGTAAAGACAACTACGAACGTATTGGAAACACTTTAGGAGAGGAAATAAAGCATAATACAAAATTAGCTTGTATCTCCTAAACAACAGGTTATAATTCGAAAAGATTTGGTGTGGCTCGTACCTCTACACGTGTTGCCTCAAAAGAGAACCCACAGGAGAACTTTCTTTCGTCAAAATTTGTCAGAAAACCACGTTTTATGGAAATCTCGCATCGTGCGAAATTATCTTGTTTTTCCTAAACAACACGTTGTAACTCGAAAAGCTCTGGCGTTGCGTGTTTGTCTAAGCGTGTAGCCTCAAAAGAGAATGCACAGGAGAGTTTTCCCTAGAAAGAATATGTAAGAATACCACGTTATAAGAAAATACAGTGTTGCAGAGTAAAGACAAATAAGTACATATTGGAAACACTTTAGGGAAGAAATAATGCATCGTACAATATTTGCTTGTATCTCCTAAACAACACGTTGTAACTCGAAAATATTTGGTGTGGCTCGTACGTCTACACGTGTAGCCTCAAAAGAGAAACCACAGGAGAATTTTCTTTCTTCAAAATGTGTCAAAAAACCACGTTTTAAGGAAATCCCGCATCGTGCAAAATTATCTTGTTTTTCCTAAACAACACGTTGTAACTCGAAAAGCTTTGGTGTTGCGTGTATGTCTGAGCATGTTGCCTCTAAAGACAATGCACAAGAGAGTTTTCTCTCGAAAGAACATGTAAGAATACAACGCTATAAGGAAATACAGTGTTGCAGAGTAAAGACAAATACGTACATATTGGAAACACTTTACCAGAAGAAATAACGCATCGTACAAAATTAGCGTGTATCTCCTAAACAACACGTGGTAACTCGAAAGGATTTGGTGTGGCGTGTGCGTCTAAACGTGTAACCTCAAAAGAGAACCAACAGGAGAATTTTCTTTCTTCAAAATTTGTCAGAAAACCACGTTTTAAGGAAATCCTGCATCATGCGAAATTATCTTGTTTTTCATAAACAACACGTTGTAACTCGAAAAGCTTTGGTGTTGCCTGTATGTCTCAGTGTGTAGCCTCAAAAGGGAATGCACAGGATAGTTTTCTCTCGAAAGAATATGTAAGAATACCACGTTATAAGGAAATACAATGTTGCAGAGTAAAGACAAATATGTATGTATTGGAAACACTTTACGAAAAGAACACATCGTAGAAAATTAGCTTGTATCTCCTAAACAAAAGGTTGTACCTCGAAAAGATTTGGTGTGGCATGTACGTGTAAATGTGTAGCATCAAAAGAGAACCCACAGGAGAATTTTCTTCCTTCAAAATTTTTCAGAAAACCACGTTTTAAGGAAATCCCTCATCGTACGAAATCATCTTTTTCCTAAACAACATGTTGTAACTCGAAAAGCTTTGGTGTTGCGTGTATGTGTAAGCGTGGAGCCTCCAAAGAGAAGGCACAGGAGACTTTTCTCTCGAAAGAATATGTAAGAATACCACGTTAAAAGGAAATACAATTTTGCAGAGTAAAGACAAATAAGTACATATTGGAAACACTTTACGAGAAGAAATAACGCATCTTAAAAAAGTAGCTTGTATCTCCTAAACAGCACGTTGTAACTCGAAAAGATTTGGTGTGACATGTACGTCTAAAAGTGTAGCCTCAAACGAGAACCGACAGGAGAATATTCTTTCATCAAAATTTGTCAGAAACCACGTTTTAAGGAAATCTCACATCGTGCGAAATTATCTTGTTTTTCCTAAACAACAAGTTGTATCTCGAAAAGCGTTGGTGTTGCGTGTATGTCTAAGTGTGTAGCCTCAAAAGAGAATGCACAGGAGAGTTTTCTCTCGAAAGAATATGTAAGAATACCACGTTATAAGGAAATACAGTGTTGCAGAGTAAAGACAAATACGTACGTATTGGAAACACTTTAAGAGAAGAAATAAAGCATAATACAAAATTAGCTTGTATCTCCTAAACAACAGGTTATAACTCGAAAAGATTTGGTGTGGCTCGTACCTCTACAAGTGTAGCCTCAAAAGAGAACCCCCAGGAGAACTTTCTTTCGTCAAAATTTGTCAGAAATCCACGTTTTATGGAAATCTCGCATCGTGCGAAATTATCTTGTTTTTCCTAAACAACACGTTGTAACTCGAAAAGCTTTGGTGTTCCTTGTTTGTCTAAGCGTGTAGCCTCAAAAGAGAATGCACAGGAGAGTTTTCCCTAGAAAGAATATGTAAGAATACCACGTTATAAGAAAATACAGTGTTGCAGAGTAAAGACAAATAAGTACATATTGGAAACACTTTAGGGAAGAAATAACGCATCGTACAATATTTGCTTGTATCTCCTAAACAACACGTTGTAACTCGAAAATATTTGGTGTGGCTCGTACGTCTACACGTGTAGCCTCAAAACAGAAACCACAGGAGAATTTTCTTTCGTCAAAATGTGTCAAAAAACCACGTTTTAAGGAAATCCCGCATCGTGCAAAATTATCTTGTTTTTCCTAAACAACACGTTGTAACTCGAAAAGCTTTGTTGTTGCGTGTATGTCTGAGCATGTTTCCTCTAAAGACAATGCACAAGAGAGTTTTCTCTCGAAAGAACATGTAAGAATACAACGTTATAAGGAAATACTGTGTTGCAGAGTAAAGACAAATACGTACATATTGGAAACACTTTACGAGAAGAAATAACGCATCGTACAAAATTAGCGTGTATCTCCTAAACAACACGTGGTAACTCGAAAGGATTTGGTGTGGCATGTACGTCTAAACGTGTAGCCTCAAAGGAGAACCGACAGGAGAATTTTCTTTCTTCAAAATTTGTCAGAAAACCACGTTTTAAGGAAATCCTGCATCGTGCGAAATTATCTTGTTTTTCGTAAACAACACGTTGTAACTCGAAAAGCTTTGGTGTTGCCTGTATGTCTCAGTGTGTAGCCTCAAAAGGGAACGCACAGGATAGTTTTCTCTCGAAAGAATATGTAAGAGTACCACGTTATAAGGAAATACAGTGTTGCAGAGTAAAGACAAATACCTACATATTGGAAACACTTTATGAGAATAAGTAATGCATCGTACAAAATTAGCTTGTATCTCCTAAACAAAACGTTGTAACTCGAAAATATTTGGTGCGGCGTGTACATCTTAACGTGTAGCCTCAAAAGAGAACCCACAGGAGAATTTTCTTTCGTCAATTTTTTTCAGAAAACCACATTTTAAGGATATGCCGCATCATGCGAAATCATCTTCTTTTTTCTAAACAAAATGTTGTAACTCCAAAAGCATTGGTATTGCGTGTATGTGTAAGCGTGGAGCCTCAAAAGAGAAGGCACAGGAGAGTTTTCTCTCGAAAGAATATGTAAGAATACCACGTTATGAGGAAATACAGTGTTGCAGAGTAAAGACAAATAAGTATATATTGGAAACACTTTACAAAAAGAAATAATGCATCGTACAAAATTAGCTTGTATCTCCTAAACAACACGTTGTAACTCGAAAAGATTCGGTGTGACGTGTACGTCTAAAAGTGTAGCCTCAAACGAGAACCCACAGGAGAATTTACTTTCATCAAAATTTGTCAGAAACCACGTTTTAAGGAAATATCGCATCGTGAAAAATTATCTTGTTTTTCCTAAACAACACATTGCAACACGAAAAGCTTTGGTGTTGCGTGTATGTCTAAGCGTGTAGCCTCAAAAGAGAATGCACAGGAGAGTTTTCTCTCGAAAGAATATGTAAGAATACCACATTATAAGGAAATACAGTGTTGCAGAGTAAAGACAACTACGAACGTATTGGAAACACTTTAGGAGAGGAAATAAAGCATAATACAAAATTAGCTTGTATCTCCTAACAACAGGTTATAATTCGAAAAGATTTGGTGTGGCTCGTACCTCTACACGTGTTGCCTCAAAAGAGAACCCACAGGAGAACTTTCTTTCGTCAAAATTTGTCAGAAAACCACGTTTTATGGAAATCTCGCATCGTGCGAAATTATCTTGTTTTTCCTAAACAACACGTTGTAACTCGAAAAGCTTTGGCGTTGCGTGTTTGTCTAAGCGTGTAGCCTCAAAAGAGAATGCACAGGAGAGTTTTCCCTAGAAAGAATATGTAAGAATACCACGTTATAAGAAAATACAGTGTTGCAGAGTAAAGACAAATAAGTACATATTGGAAACACTTTAGGGAAGAAATAATGCATCGTACAATATTTGCTTGTATCTCCTAAACAACACGTTGTAACTCGAAAATATTTGGTGTGGCTCGTACGTCTACACGTGTAGCCTCAAAAGAGAAACCACAGGAGAATTTTCTTTCTTCAAAATGTGTCAAAAAACCACGTTTTAAGGAAATCCCGCATCGTGCAAAATTATCTTGTTTTTCCTAAACAACACGTTGTAACTCGAAAAGCTTTGTTGTTGCGTGTATGTCTGAGCATGTTGCCTCTAAAGACAATGCACAAGAGAGTTTTCTCTCGAAAGAACATGTAAGAATACAACGCTATAAGGAAATACAGTGTTGCAGAGTAAAGACAAATACGTACATATTGGAAACACTTTACCAGAAGAAATAACGCATCGTACAAAATTAGCGTGTATCTCCTAAACAACACGTGGTAACTCGAAAGGATTTGGTGTGGCGTGTGCGTCTAAACGTGTAGCCTCAAAAGAGAACCGACAGGAGAATTTTCTTTCTTCAAAATTTGTCAGAAAACCACGTTTTAAGGAAATCCTGCATCATGCGAAATTATCTTGTTTTTCATAAACAACACGTTGTAACTCGAAAAGCTTTGGTGTTGCCTGTATGTCTCAGTGTGTAGCCTCAAAAGGGAATGCACAGGATAGTTTTCTCTCGAAAGAATATGTAAGAATACCACGTTATAAGGAAATACAATGTTGCAGAGTAAAGACAAATATGTATGTATTGGAAACACTTTACGAAAAGAACACATCGTAGAAAATTAGCTTGTATCTCCTAATCAAAAGGTTGTACCTCGAAAAGATTTGGTGTGGCATGTACGTGTAAATGTGTAGCATCAAAAGAGAACCCACAGGAGAATTTTCTTCCTTCAAAATTTTTCAGAAAACCACGTTTTAAGGAAATCCCTCATCGTACGAAATCATCTTTTTCCTAAACAACATGTTGTAACTCGAAAAGCTTTGGTGTTGCGTGTATGTGTAAGCGTGGAGCCTCCAAAGAGAAGGCACAGGAGACTTTTCTCTCGAAAGAATATGTAAGAATACCACGTTAAAAGGAAATACAATTTTGCAGAGTAAAGACAAATAAGTACATATTGGAAACACTTTACGAGAAGAAATAACGCATCTTAAAAAAGTAGCTTGTATCTCCTAAACAACACGTTGTAACTCGAAAAGATTTGGTGTGACATGTACGTCTAAAAGTGTAGCCTCAAACGAGAACCGACAGGAGAATATTCTTTCATCAAAATTTGTCAGAAACCACGTTTTAAGGAAATCTCGCATCGTGCGAAATTATCTTGTTTTTCCTAAACAACAAGTTGTATCTCGAAAAGCGTTGGTGTTGCGTGTATGTCTAAGTGTGTAGCCTCAAAAGAGAATGCACAGGAGAGTTTTCTCTCGAAAGAATATGTAAGAATACCACGTTATAAGGAAATACAGTGTTGCAGAGTAAAGACAAATACGTACGTATTGGAAACACTTTAAGAGAAGAAATAAAGCATAATACAAAATTAGCTTGTATCTCCTAAACAACAGGTTATAACTCGAAAAGATTTGGTGTGGCTCGTACCTCTACAAGTGTAGCCTCAAAAGAGAACCCACAGGAGAACTTTCTTTCGTCAAAATTTGTCAGAAATCCACGTTTTGTGGAAATCTCGCATCGTGCGAAATTATCTTGTTTTTCCTAAACAACACGTTGTAACTCGAAAAGCTTTGGTGTTCCTTGTTTGTCTAAGCGTGTAGCCTCAAAAGAGAATGCACAGGAGAGTTTTCCCTAGAAAGAATATGTAAGAATACCACGTTATAAGAAAATACAGTGTTGCAGAGTAAAGACAAATAAGTACATATTGGAAACACTTTAGGGAAGAAATAACGCATCGTACAATATTTGCTTGTATCTCCTAAACAACACGTTGTAACTCGAAAATATTTGGTGTGGCTCGTACGTCTACACGTGTAGCCTCAAAAGAGAAACCACAGGAGAATTTTCTTTCGTCAAAATGTGTCAAAAAACCACGTTTTAAGGAAATCCCGCATCGTGCAAAATTATCTTGTTTTTCCTAAACAACACGTTGTAACTCGAAAAGCTTTGTTGTTGCGTGTATGTCTGAGCATGTTTCCTCTAAAGACAATGCACAAGAGAGTTTTCTCTCGAAAGAACATGTAAGAATACAACGTTATAAGGAAATACTGTGTTGCAGAGTAAAGACAAATACGTACATATTGGAAACACTTTACGAGAAGAAATAACGCATCGTACAAAATTAGCGTGTATCTCCTAAACAACACGTGGTAACTCGAAAGGATTTGGTGTGGCATGTACGTCTAAACGTGTAGCCTCAAAGGAGAACCGACAGGAGAATTTTCTTTCTTCAAAATTTGTCAGAAAACCACGTTTTAAGGAAATCCTGCATCGTGCGAAATTATCTTGTTTTTCGTAAACAACACGTTGTAACTCGAAAAGCTTTGGTGTTGCCTGTATGTCTCAGTGTGTAGCCTCAAAAGGGAACGCACAGGATAGTTTTCTCTCGAAAGAATATGTAAGAGTACCACGTTATAAGGAAATACAGTGTTGCAGAGTAAAGACAAATACCTACATATTGGAAACACTTTATGAGAATAAGTAATGTATCGTACAAAATTAGCTTGTATCTCCTAAACAAAACGTTGTAACTCGAAAATATTTGGTGCGGCGTGTACATCTTAACGTGTAGCCTCAAAAGAGAACCCACAGGAGAATTTTCTTTCGTCAATTTTTTTCAGAAAACCACATTTTAAGGATATGCCGCATCATGCGAAATCATCTTCTTTTTTCTAAACAAAATGTTGTAACTCCAAAAGCATTGGTATTGCGTGTATGTGTAAGCGTGGAGCCTCAAAAGAGAAGGCACAGGAGAGTTTTCTCTCGAAAGAATATGTAAGAATACCACGTTATGAGGAAATACAGTGTTGCAGAGTAAAGACAAATAAGTATATATTGGAAACACTTTACAAAAAGAAATAATGCATCGTACAAAATTAGCTTGTATCTCCTAAACAACACGTTGTAACTCGAAAAGATTCGGTGTGACGTGTACGTCTAAAAGTGTAGCCTCAAACGAGAACCCACAGGAGAATTTACTTTCATCAAAATTTGTCAGAAACCACGTTTTAAGGAAATATCGCATCGTGAAAAATTATCTTGTTTTTCCTAAACAACACATTGCAACACGAAAAGCTTTGGTGTTGCGTGTATGTCTAAGCGTGTAGCCTCAAAAGAGAATGCACAGGAGAGTTTTCTCTCGAAAGAATATGTAAGAATACCACATTATAAGGAAATACAGTGTTGCAGAGTAAAGACAACTACGAACGTATTGGAAACACTTTAGGAGAGGAAATAAAGCATAATACAAAATTAGCTTGTATCTCCTAACAACAGGTTATAATTCGAAAAGATTTGGTGTGGCTCGTACCTCTACACGTGTTGCCTCAAAAGAGAACCCACAGGAGAACTTTCTTTCGTCAAAATTTGTCAGAAAACCACGTTTTATGGAAATCTCGCATCGTGCGAAATTATCTTGTTTTTCCTAAACAACACGTTGTAACTCGAAAAGCTTTGGCGTTGCGTGTTTGTCTAAGCGTGTAGCCTCAAAAGAGAATGCACAGGAGAGTTTTCCCTAGAAAGAATATGTAAGAATACCACGTTATAAGAAAATACAGTGTTGCAGAGTAAAGACAAATAAGTACATATTGGAAACACTTTAGGGAAGAAATAATGCATCGTACAATATTTGCTTGTATCTCCTAAACAACACGTTGTAACTCGAAAATATTTGGTGTGGCTCGTACGTCTACACGTGTAGCCTCAAAAGAGAAACCACAGGAGAATTTTCTTTCTTCAAAATGTGTCAAAAAACCACGTTTTAAGGAAATCCCGCATCGTGCAAAATTATCTTGTTTTTCCTAAACAACACGTTGTAACTCGAAAAGCTTTGTTGTTGCGTGTATGTCTGAGCATGTTGCCTCTAAAGACAATGCACAAGAGAGTTTTCTCTCGAAAGAACATGTAAGAATACAACGCTATAAGGAAATACAGTGTTGCAGAGTAAAGACAAATACGTACATATTGGAAACACTTTACCAGAAGAAATAACGCATCGTACAAAATTAGCGTGTATCTCCTAAACAACACGTGGTAACTCGAAAGGATTTGGTGTGGCGTGTGCGTCTAAACGTGTAGCCTCAAAAGAGAACCGACAGGAGAATTTTCTTTCTTCAAAATTTGTCAGAAAACCACGTTTTAAGGAAATCCTGCATCATGCGAAATTATCTTGTTTTTCATAAACAACACGTTGTAACTCGAAAAGCTTTGGTGTTGCCTGTATGTCTCAGTGTGTAGCCTCAAAAGGGAATGCACAGGATAGTTTTCTCTCGAAAGAATATGTAAGAATACCACGTTATAAGGAAATACAATGTTGCAGAGTAAAGACAAATATGTATGTATTGGAAACACTTTACGAAAAGAACACATCGTAGAAAATTAGCTTGTATCTCCTAAACAAAAGGTTGTACCTCGAAAAGATTTGGTGTGGCATGTACGTGTAAATGTGTAGCATCAAAAGAGAACCCACAGGAGAATTTTCTTCCTTCAAAATTTTTCAGAAAACCACGTTTTAAGGAAATCCCTCATCGTACGAAATCATCTTTTTCCTAAACAACATGTTGTAACTCGAAAAGCTTTGGTGTTGCGTGTATGTGTAAGCGTGGAGCCTCCAAAGAGAAGGCACAGGAGACTTTTCTCTCGAAAGAATATGTAAGAATACCACGTTAAAAGGAAATACAATTTTGCAGAGTAAAGACAAATAAGTACATATTGGAAACACTTTACGAGAAGAAATAACGCATCTTAAAAAAGTAGCTTGTATCTCCTAAACAACACGTTGTAACTCGAAAAGATTTGGTGTGACATGTACGTCTAAAAGTGTAGCCTCAAACGAGAACCGACAGGAGAATATTCTTTCATCAAAATTTGTCAGAAACCACGTTTTAAGGAAATCTCGCATCGTGCGAAATTATCTTGTTTTTCCTAAACAACAAGTTGTATCTCGAAAAGCGTTGGTGTTGCGTGTATGTCTAAGTGTGTAGCCTCAAAAGAGAATGCACAGGAGAGTTTTCTCTCGAAAGAATATGTAAGAATACCACGTTATAAGGAAATACAGTGTTGCAGAGTAAAGACAAATACGTACGTATTGGAAACACTTTAAGAGAAGAAATAAAGCATAATACAAAATTAGCTTGTATCTCCTAAACAACAGGTTATAACTCGAAAAGATTTGGTGTGGCTCGTACCTCTACAAGTGTAGCCTCAAAAGAGAACCCACAGGAGAACTTTCTTTCGTCAAAATTTGTCAGAAATCCACGTTTTGTGGAAATCTCGCATCGTGCGAAATTATCTTGTTTTTCCTAAACAACACGTTGTAACTCGAAAAGCTTTGGTGTTCCTTGTTTGTCTAAGCGTGTAGCCTCAAAAGAGAATGCACAGGAGAGTTTTCCCTAGAAAGAATATGTAAGAATACCACGTTATAAGAAAATACAGTGTTGCAGAGTAAAGACAAATAAGTACATATTGGAAACACTTTAGGGAAGAAATAACGCATCGTACAATATTTGCTTGTATCTCCTAAACAACACGTTGTAACTCGAAAATATTTGGTGTGGCTCGTACGTCTACACGTGTAGCCTCAAAAGAGAAACCACAGGAGAATTTTCTTTCGTCAAAATGTGTCAAAAAACCACGTTTTAAGGAAATCCCGCATCGTGCAAAATTATCTTGTTTTTCCTAAACAACACGTTGTAACTCGAAAAGCTTTGTTGTTGCGTGTATGTCTGAGCATGTTTCCTCTAAAGACAATGCACAAGAGAGTTTTCTCTCGAAAGAACATGTAAGAATACAACGTTATAAGGAAATACTGTGTTGCAGAGTAAAGACAAATACGTACATATTGGAAACACTTTACAAGAAGAAATAACGCATCGTACAAAATTAGCGTGTATCTCCTAAACAACACGTGGTAACTCGAAAGGATTTGGTGTGGCATGTACGTCTAAACGTGTAGCCTCAAAGGAGAACCGACAGGAGAATTTTCTTTCTTCAAAATTTGTCAGAAAACCACGTTTTAAGGAAATCCTGCATCGTGCGAAATTATCTTGTTTTTCGTAAACAACACGTTGTAACTCGAAAAGCTTTGGTGTTGCCTGTATGTCTCAGTGTGTAGCCTCAAAAGGGAACGCACAGGATAGTTTTCTCTCGAAAGAATATGTAAGAGTACCACGTTATAAGGAAATACAGTGTTGCAGAGTAAAGACAAATACCTACATATTGGAAACACTTTATGAGAATAAGTAATGCATCGTACAAAATTAGCTTGTATCTCCTAAACAAAACGTTGTAACTCAAAAATATTTGGTGCGGCGTGTACATCTTAACGTGTAGCCTCAAAAGAGAACCCACAGGAGAATTTTCTTTTGTCAATTTTTTTCAGAAAACCACATTTTAAGGATATGCCGCATCATGCGAAATCATCTTCTTTTTTCTAAACAAAATGTTGTAACTCCAAAAGCATTGGTATTGCGTGTATGTGTAAGCGTGGAGCCTCAAAAGAGAAGGCACAGGAGAGTTTTCTCTCGAAAGAATATGTAAGAATACCACGTTATGAGGAAATACAGTGTTGCAGAGTAAAGACAAATAAGTATATATTGGAAACACTTTACAAAAAGAAATAATGCATCGTACAAAATTAGCTTGTATCTCCTAAACAACACGTTGTAACTCGAAAAGATTCGGTGTGACGTGTACGTCTAAAAGTGTAGCCTCAAACGAGAACCCACAGGAGAATTTACTTTCATCAAAATTTGTCAGAAACCACGTTTTAAGGAAATCTCTCATCGTGAAAAATTATCTTGTTTTTCCTAAACAACACATTGCAACACGAAAAGCTTTGGTGTTGCGTGTATGTCTAAGCGTGTAGCCTCAAAAGAGAATGCACAGGAGAGTTTTCTCTCGAAAGAATATGTAAGAATACCACATTATAAGGAAATACAGTGTTGCAGAGTAAAGACAACTACGAACGTATTGGAAACACTTTAGGAGAGGAAATAAAGCATAATACAAAATTAGCTTGTATCTCCTAACAACAGGTTATAATTCGAAAAGATTTGGTGTGGCTCGTACCTCTACACGTGTTGCCTCAAAAGAGAACCCACAGGAGAACTTTCTTTCGTCAAAATTTGTCAGAAAACCACGTTTTATGGAAATCTCGCATCGTGCGAAATTATCTTGTTTTTCCTAAACAACACGTTGTAACTCGAAAAGCTTTGGCGTTGCGTGTTTGTCTAAGCGTGTAGCCTCAAAAGAGAATGCACAGGAGAGTTTTCCCTAGAAAGAATATGTAAGAATACCACGTTATAAGAAAATACAGTGTTGCAGAGTAAAGACAAATAAGTACATATTGGAAACACTTTAGGGAAGAAATAATGCATCGTACAATATTTGCTTGTATCTCCTAAACAACACGTTGTAACTCGAAAATATTTGGTGTGGCTCGTACGTCTACACGTGTAGCCTCAAAAGAGAAACCACAGGAGAATTTTCTTTCTTCAAAATGTGTCAAAAAACCACGTTTTAAGGAAATCCCGCATCGTGCAAAATTATCTTGTTTTTCCTAAACAACACGTTGTAACTCGAAAAGCTTTGGTGTTGCGTGTATGTCTGAGCATGTTGCCTCTAAAGACAATGCACAAGAGAGTTTTCTCTCGAAAGAACATGTAAGAATACAACGCTATAAGGAAATACAGTGTTGCAGAGTAAAGACAAATACGTACATATTGGAAACACTTTACCAGAAGAAATAACGCATCGTACAAAATTAGCGTGTATCTCCTAAACAACACGTGGTAACTCGAAAGGATTTGGTGTGGCGTGTGCGTCTAAACGTGTAGCCTCAAAAGAGAACCGACAGGAGAATTTTCTTTCTTCAAAATTTGTCAGAAAACCACGTTTTAAGGAAATCCTGCATCATGCGAAATTATCTTGTTTTTCATAAACAACACGTTGTAACTCGAAAAGCTTTGGTGTTGCCTGTATGTCTCAGTGTGTAGCCTCAAAAGGGAATGCACAGGATAGTTTTCTCTCGAAAGAATATGTAAGAATACCACGTTATAAGGAAATACAATGTTGCAGAGTAAAGACAAATATGTATGTATTGGAAACACTTTACGAAAAGAACACATCGTAGAAAATTAGCTTGTATCTCCTAATCAAAAGGTTGTACCTCGAAAAGATTTGGTGTGGCATGTACGTGTAAATGTGTAGCATCAAAAGAGAACCCACAGGAGAATTTTCTTCCTTCAAAATTTTTCAGAAAACCACGTTTTAAGGAAATCCCTCATCGTACGAAATCATCTTTTTCCTAAACAACATGTTGTAACTCGAAAAGCTTTGGTGTTGCGTGTATGTGTAAGCGTGGAGCCTCCAAAGAGAAGGCACAGGAGACTTTTCTCTCGAAAGAATATGTAAGAATACCACGTTAAAAGGAAATACAATTTTGCAGAGTAAAGACAAATAAGTACATATTGGAAACACTTTACGAGAAGAAATAACGCATCTTAAAAAAGTAGCTTGTATCTCCTAAACAACACGTTGTAACTCGAAAAGATTTGGTGTGACATGTACGTCTAAAAGTGTAGCCTCAAACGAGAACCGACAGGAGAATATTCTTTCATCAAAATTTGTCAGAAACCACGTTTTAATGAAATCTCGCATCGTGCGAAATTATCTTGTTTTTCCTAAACAACAAGTTGTATCTCGAAAAGCGTTGGTGTTGCGTGTATGTCTAAGTGTGTAGCCTCAAAAGAGAATGCACAGGAGAGTTTTCTCTCGAAAGAATATGTAAGAATACCACGTTATAAGGAAATACAGTGTTGCAGAGTAAAGACAAATACGTACGTATTGGAAACACTTTAAGAGAAGAAATAAAGCATAATACAAAATTAGCTTGTATCTCCTAAACAACAGGTTATAACTCGAAAAGATTTGGTGTGGCTCGTACCTCTACAAGTGTAGCCTCAAAAGAGAACCCCCAGGAGAACTTTCTTTCGTCAAAATTTGTCAGAAATCCACGTTTTATGGAAATCTCGCATCGTGCGAAATTATCTTGTTTTTCCTAAACAACACGTTGTAACTCGAAAAGCTTTGGTGTTCCTTGTTTGTCTAAGCGTGTAGCCTCAAAAGAGAATGCACAGGAGAGTTTTCCCTAGAAAGAATATGTAAGAATACCACGTTATAAGAAAATACAGTGTTGCAGAGTAAAGACAAATAAGTACATATTGGAAACACTTTAGGGAAGAAATAACGCATCGTACAATATTTGCTTGTATCTCCTAAACAACACGTTGTAACTCGAAAATATTTGGTGTGGCTCGTACGTCTACACGTGTAGCCTCAAAAGAGAAACCACAGGAGAATTTTCTTTCGTCAAAATGTGTCAAAAAACCACGTTTTAAGGAAATCCCGCATCGTGCAAAATTATCTTGTTTTTCCTAAACAACACGTTGTAACTCGAAAAGCTTTGTTGTTGCGTGTATGTCTGAGCATGTTTCCTCTAAAGACAATGCACAAGAGAGTTTTCTCTCGAAAGAACATGTAAGAATACAACGTTATAAGGAAATACTGTGTTGCAGAGTAAAGACAAATACGTACATATTGGAAACACTTTACGAGAAGAAATAACGCATCGTACAAAATTAGCGTGTATCTCCTAAACAACACGTGGTAACTCGAAAGGATTTGGTGTGGCATGTACGTCTAAACGTGTAGCCTCAAAGGAGAACCGACAGGAGAATTTTCTTTCTTCAAAATTTGTCAGAAAACCACGTTTTAAGGAAATCCTGCATCGTGCGAAATTATCTTGTTTTTCGTAAACAACACGTTTTAACTCGAAAAGCTTTGGTGTTGTCTGTATGTCTCAGTGTGTAGCCTCAAAAGGGAACGCACAGGATAGTTTTCTCTCGAAAGAATATGTAAGAGTACCACGTTATAAGGAAATACAGTGTTGCAGAGTAAAGACAAATACCTACATATTGGAAACACTTTATGAGAATAAGTAATGCATCGTACAAAATTAGCTTGTATCTCCTAAACAAAACGTTGTAACTCGAAAATATTTGGTGCGGCGTGTACATCTTAACGTGTAGCCTCAAAAGAGAACCCACAGGAGAATTTTCTTTCGTCAATTTTTTTCAGAAAACCACATTTTAAGGATATGCCGCATCATGCGAAATCATCTTCTTTTTTCTAAACAAAATGTTGTAACTCCAAAAGCATTGGTATTGCGTGTATGTGTAAGCGTGGAGCCTCAAAAGAGAAGGCACAGGAGAGTTTTCTCTCGAAAGAATATGTAAGAATACCACGTTATGAGGAAATACAGTGTTGCAGAGTAAAGACAAATAAGTATATATTGGAAACACTTTACAAAAAGAAATAATGCATCGTACAAAATTAGCTTGTATCTCCTAAACAACACGTTGTAACTCGAAAAGATTCGGTGTGACGTGTACGTCTAAAAGTGTAGCCTCAAACGAGAACCCACAGGAGAATTTACTTTCATCAAAATTTGTCAGAAACCACGTTTTAAGGAAATATCGCATCGTGAAAAATTATCTTGTTTTTCCTAAACAACATATTGCAACACGAAAAGCTTTGGTGTTGCGTGTATGTCTAAGCGTGTAGGCTCAAAAGAGAATGCACAGGAGAGTTTTCTCTCGAAAGAATATGTAAGAATACCACATTATAAGGAAATACAGTGTTGCAGAGTAAAGACAACTACGAACGTATTGGAAACACTTTAGGAGAGGAAATAAAGCATAATACAAAATTAGCTTGTTACTCCTAAACAACAGGTTATAATTCGAAAAGATTTGGTGTGGCTCGTACCTCTACACGTGTTGCCTCAAAAGAGAACCCACAGGAGAACTTTCTTTCGTCAAAATTTGTCAGAAAACCACGTTTTATGGAAATCTCGCATCGTGCGAAATTATCTTGTTTTTCCTAAACAACACGTTGTAACTCGAAAAGCTTTGGCGTTGCGTGTTTGTCTAAGCGTGTAGCCTCAAAAGAGAATGCACAGGAGAGTTTTCCCTAGAAAGAATATGTAAGAATACCACGTTATAAGAAAATACAGTGTTGCAGAGTAAAGACAAATAAGTACATATTGGAAACACTTTAGGGAAGAAATAATGCATCGTACAATATTTGCTTGTATCTCCTAAACAACACGTTGTAACTCGAAAATATTTGGTGTGGCTCGTACGTCTACACGTGTAGCCTCAAAAGAGAAACCACAGGAGAATTTTCTTTCTTCAAAATGTGTCAAAAAACCACGTTTTAAGGAAATCCCGCATCGTGCAAAATTATCTTGTTTTTCCTAAACAACACGTTGTAACTCGAAAAGCTTTGGTGTTGCGTGTATGTCTGAGCATGTTGCCTCTAAAGACAATGCACAAGAGAGTTTTCTCTCGAAAGAACATGTAAGAATACAACGTTATAAGGAAATACAGTGTTGCAGAGTAAAGACAAATACGTACATATTGGAAACACTTTACGAGAAGAAATAACGCATCGTACAAAATTAGCGTGTATCTCCTAAACAACACGTGGTAACTCGAAAGAATTTGGTGTGGCATGTACGTCTAAACGTGTAGCCTCAAAGAAGAACCGACAGGAGAATTTTCTTTCTTCAAAATTTGTCAGAAAACCACGTTTTAAGGAAATCTTGCATCGTGCGAAATTATCTTGTTTTTCGTAAACAACACGTTGTAACTCGAAAAGCTTTGGTGTTGCCTGTATGTCTCAGTGTGTAACCTCAAAAGGGAACGCACAGGATAGTTTTCTCTCGAAAGAATATGTAAGAGTACCACGTTATAAGGAAATACAGTGTTGCAGAGTAAAGACAAATACATACATATTGGAAATATTTTATGAGAAGAAGTAATGCATCGTACAAAATTAGCTTGTATCTCCTAAACAAACCGTTGTAACTCGAAAATATTTGGTGCGGCGTGTACGTCTTAACGTGTAGCCTCAAAAGAGAACCCACAGGAGAATTTTCTTTCGTCAAATTTTTTCAGAAAACCACATTTTAAGGATATCCCGCATCATGCGAAATCATCTTCTTTTTTCTAAACAACATGTTGTAACTCCAAAAGCTTTGGTATTGCGTGTATGTGTAAGCGTGGAGCCTCAAAAGAGAAGGCACAGGAGAGTTTTCTCTCGAAAGAATATGTAAGAATACCACGTTATAAGGAAATACAATTTTGCAGAGTAAAGACAGTAAGTACATATTGGAAACACTTTACGAGAAGAAATAACGCATCGTACAAAATTAGCTTGTATCTCCTAAACAACACGTTGTAACTCAAAAAGATTTGGTGTGGCTCATACCTCTACACCTGTAGCCTCAAATAGAACACAGGGCAGAACTTTCTTTCGTCAAAATATATCAGAAAACCACGTTTTATGGAAATCTCGCATCGTGCGAAATTATCTTGTTTTTCCTAAACAACACGTTGTAACTCAAAAAGCTTTGGCGTTGCATGTATGTCTAAACGTGTAGCCCCAAAGGAGAACGCACAGGAGAGTTTTCCCTCGAAAGAATATGTAAGAATACCACGTTATAAGGAAATAAAGTGTTGCAGAGTAAAGACAAATATGTACTTATTGGAAACACTTTATGAGAAGAAATAATGCATCGAAAAAAATTTGCTTGTATCTCCTAAACAACACGTTGTAATTCGAAAAGAATTGGTGTGGCTCGTACGTCTACATGTGTAGACTCAAACGAACACAAACAGGAGAACTTTCTTTCGTCAAAATTTGTCAGAAAACCACGTTTTAAGGAAATCCCGTATCGTGCAAAGTTATCTTGTTTTTCCTAAACAACACGTTGTAACTCGAAAATCTTTGGTGTTGCGTGTATGTCTAAACGTGTGGCCTCAAAAGAGAACGCACAGGAGAGTTTTGTCTCGAAAGAACATGTAAGAATACAACGTTATAAGGAAATACAGTGTTGCAGTGTAAAGACAAATACGTACGTATTGGAAACACTTTAGGAGAAGAAATAACGCATCATACAATATTAGCTTGTATCTCCTAAACAACACGTTGTAACTCGACAAGATTTGGTGTGGAGTGTACGTCGAAACATGTAGCCTCAACAGAGAACCCACAGGAGAATTTTCTTTCGTCAAAATTTGTCAGAAAATCACGTTTTCAGGAAATCCTGTATAGTGCGAAATTATCTTGGTTTTCATAAACAACACGTTGTAACTCGAAAACCTTTGGTGTTGCCTGTATGTCTAAGTGTGTAGCCTCAAAAGGGAACGCACAGGATAGTTTTCTCTAGAAAGAATATGTAAGAATACCACGTTATAAGGAAATACAGTGTTGCAGAGTAAAGACAAATACTTACATATTGGAAACACTTTAATAGAAGAATTAACGCATCGTGCAAAATTAGCTTGTATCTCCTAAACAACACGTTGTAACTCGAAAAGATTTGGTGTGGCGTGTACGTCTAAACGTGTAGCCTCAAAAGAGAACCCACAGAAGAATTTTCTTTCGTCAAAATTTTTGAGAAAACCACGTTTTAAGGAAATCCTGCATCGTGAGAAATCATCTTGTTTTTCCTAAACAACATGTTGTAACTCAAAAAAATTTGGTGTTGCTTGTATCTGTAAGCGTGGAGCCTCAAAAGAGAAGGCACAGGAGAGTTTTCTCTCCAAGGAATATGAAAGAATACCACGTTATAAGGAAATACAATTTTGCAGAGTAAAGACAAATAAGTACATATTGGAAACACTTTACTAGAATAAATAACGCATCATACAAAATTAGCTTGTATCTCCTAAACAACAAGTTGTAACTCGAAAAGATTTGGTGTGACGTGTACGTCTAAATGTGTAGCCTCAAAAGAGAACACACAGGAGAATTTTTTTTCATCAAAATTTGTCAGAAACCATGTTTTAAGGAAATCTCGCATCGTGGGAAATTATCTTGTTTTTCCTAAACAACACGTTGTAACTCGGAAAGCTTTGGTGTTGCGTGTATGTCTAAGCGTGTAGCCTCAAAAGAGAACGCACAGGAGAGTTTTCTCTCAAAAGAATATGTAAGAATACCACGTTATAAGGAAATACAGTGTTGCAGAGTAAAGACAAATAGGTACGTATTGGAAACACTTTAAGAGAAGAAATAAAGCAACGTAAAAAATTAGCTTGTATCTCCTGAACAACACGTTGTAACTCGAAAAGATTTGGTGTGGCTCGTACCTCTACATGTGTAGCCTCAAAAGAGAACCAACAGGAGAACTTTCTTTCGTCAAAATTTGTCAGAAAACCACGTTTTATGGAAATCTCGCATCGTGCGAAATTATCTTGTTTTTCCTAAACAACACGTTGTAATTCGAAAAGCTTTGGAGTTGCGTGTATGTCTAAGCATGTAGCCTCAAAAGAGAACGCACAGGAGAGTTTTCCCTCGAAAGAATATGTAAGAATACCATGTTATAAGCAAATACAGTGATGCAGAGTAAAGACAAATAAGTACGTATTGGAAACACTTTATGAGAAGAAATAACGCATCATACAAAATTAGCTTGTATCTCCTAAACAACACGTGCTAACTAGAAAGGATTTGGTGTGGCGTGTACGTCTAAACGTGTAGCATCAAAAGAGAAACCACAGGAGAATTTTCTTTTGTCAAAATTTGTGAGAAAATCACATTTTAAGAAAATCACTCATCGTGCGAAATAATCTTGTATTTCAAAAACAACAAGATGTAACTGGAAAAGCGTTGGTGTTGCCTGTATGTCTAAGTGTGTAGCCTCAAAAGGGAAAGCACAGGATAGTTTTCTCTCGAAAGAATATGTAAGAATACCACGTTATAAGGAAATACAGTGTTGCAGAGTAAAGACAAATAAGTACTTATTGGAAACACTTTATGAGAAGAAATAACGCATCGTAAAAAATAGCTTGTATCTCCTAAACAACACGTTGTAACTCGAAAAGATTTCGTGTGGCGTGTACGTCTAAACGTGTAGCCTCAAAAGAGAACCCACAGGAGAATTTTCTTTGGTCAAAATTTGTCAGAAAACCACATATTAAGGAAATCCCGCATCGTGCGAAATTATCTTGTTTTTCCTAAACAACGCATTGTAACTCGAAAAGCTTTGGTGTTGCGTGTATGTCTAAGCGTGTAGCCTCAAAAGAGAACACACAGGAGACTTTTCTCTCGAAAGAATATGTGAGAATACCACGTTATAAGGAAGTCCACTGTTGCAGAATAATGACAAATACTTACGTATTGGAAACCCTTAAACTTTATGAGATGAAATAAAGCATCGTACAAAATTAGCTTGTATCTCCTAAACAACACGTTGTAACTCGAAAAGATTTGGTGTGGCGTGTACGTCTAAACGTGTAGCCTCAAAAAGAACCCAGAGACGAATTTTCTTTCGTTAAAATTTTTTCAGAACACCACGTTTTAAGGAAATCCCGCATCGTGCGAAATCATCTCCTTTTTCCTAAACAACATGTTGTAACTCGAAAAGCTTTGGTGTTGCGTGTATGTCTAAGCGTGGAGCCTCAAAAGAGAAGGCACAGTAGAGTTTTCTCTCGAAAGAATATGTAAGAATACCACGATATAAAGAAATACAATTTTGTAGAGTAAAGGCAAATAAGTACATATTGGAAACACTTTACGAGAAGAAATAATGCATCGTACAAAATTAGCTTGTATCTCCTAAACAACACGTTGTAACTCGAAAAGATTTGGTGTGACGTGTACGTCTATACGTGTAGCCTCAAAGGAAAGCCCACAGAAGAATTTTCCTTTGTCAAATTTTTCAGAAAACCACGTTTTAAATAAATCCCGCATCGTGCGAAATTATCTTTTTATTCATTAACAACACGTTGTAACTCGAAAAGCTTTGGTGTTGCCTGTATGTCTAAGTGTGTAGCCTCAAAACGGAACGCACAAGATAGTTTTCTCTCGAAAGAATATGTAAGAATACCACGTTATAAGGAAATACAGTCTTGCAGAGTAAAGACAAATATTTACATATTGGGAATATTTTACGAGAAGAAATAACGCATCGAACAAAATTAGCTTGTATCTCCTAAACAACACATGGTAAGTCGAAAAGATTTGGTTTGGCGTGTATGTCTAAACGTGTAGCCTCAAAGGAGAACACAAAGGAGAATTTTCTTTCGTCAAAATTTGTCAGAAAATCACGTTTTAAGGAAATACCGCATCGTGGGAAATTATCTTGTTTTTCCTAAACAACAAGTGGTAACTCGAAAAGCTTTGGTGTTGCGTGTATGTCTAAGCGTGTAGCCTCAAAAGAGAATGCACAGGAGAGTTTTCTCTCATTAGAACATGTAAGAATTCAACGTTATAAGGAAATACAGTGTTGCAGAGTAAAGACAAATACGTACATATTGGAAACACATTACGAGAAGAAATTAAGCATCACACAATATTAGCTTGTATCTCCTAAACAACAAGTGGAAACTCGAAAACATTTAGTTTGGCGTGTATGTCTAAAAGTTTAGCCTCAAAAGAGAACCCACTGGAGAATTTTCTTTCGTCAAAATTGGTCAGAAAACAAGGTTTTAACGAAATCCCGCATCCTGCGAAATTATCTTGTTTTTCCTAAACAACACGTTGTAACTCAAAAAGCTTGGGTGTTGCGTGTATGTCTCAGTGTGTAGCCTCAAAAGAGAACACACAGGAGAGTTTTCACTCAAAAGAATAAGTAAGAATACCAGGTTATAAGGAAATACAGTGTTGCAGAGTAAAGACAAATACGTACGTATTGGAAACACTTTACGTGAAGAAATAATGCATCATAAAAAATTAGCTTGTATCTCCTAAACAACACGTTGTAACTCGAAAATGTTTGGTGTGGCAGGTACGTCTAAACGTGTAGCCTCAAAAAGAGAACACACAGGAGAATTTTCTTTTGTCAAATTTGCCACAAAACCACGTATTAAGGAAATCCTACATCGTGCGAAATTATCTTGTTTTTCCTAAACAACACGTTGTAACTCGAAAACCTTTGGTGTTGCGTGTATGTCTCAGAGTGTAGCCTTAAAAGAGAACACACAGGGGAGTTTTCTCTCAAAAGAATATGTAAGAATACCACGTTATAAGGAAATACAGTGTTGCAGAGTAAAGAAAAATATGTACTTATTGGAAACCCTTAAACTTTACGAGTTGAAATAAAGCATCGTACAAAATTAGCTCGTATCTCCTAAACAACACTTTGTAACTCGAAAAGAATTGGTGTGGCGTGTACGTCTAAACTTGTAGCCTCAAAAGAGAACCCATAGGAGAATTTTCTTTCGTCAAAGTTTTAGAAAACCACGTTTTAAGGAAATCCAGCATCGTGCGAAATTATCTTGTTTTTCCTAAACAACACGTAGTAACTCGAACATCTTTGGTGATGCGTGTATGTCTAAGCGTGTAGCCTCAAAAGAGAACACACAGGAGAGTTTTCTCTCGAAAGAATATGTGAGAATACCACGTTATAAGGAAGTACAGTGTTGCAGAATAAAGACAAATACTTACGTATTGGAAACCCTTAAACTTTACGAGATGAAATAAAGCATCGTACAAAATTAGCTTGTATCTCCTAAACAACACGTTGTAACTCGAAAAGATTTGGTGTGGCGTGTACGTCTAAAGGTGTAGCCTCAAAAGAGAACCACAGGACAATTTTCGTTCGTCAAAATTTGTCAGAAAACCACGTTTTAAGGAAATCCCGCATCGTGAGAAATTATCTTGTTCATCATAAACAACACATTGTAACTCGAAAAGCTTTGGTGTTGCGTGTATGTTTAAGCGTGTACCCTCAAAAGAGAACGCACAGGAGAGTTTTCTCTCGAAAGAATATGTAAGAATACCACGTATTAAGGAAATACCGTGTTGCAGAGTAAAGACAAATATGTACTTATTGGAAACACTTTACGAGAAGAAATAACGCATCGTAAAAAATTAGCTTGTATCTCCTAAACAACAGGTTGTAACTCGAAAAGATTTGGTGTGGCGTGTACGTCTAAACGTGTAGACTCAAAAGAGTACACACAGGAGAGTTTTATTTGGTCAAAATTTGTCAGAAAACCACGTTTTAAGGAAATCCCGCATCGTGCGAAATTATGTTGTTTTTCCTAAACAACATGTTGTAACTCGAAAAGCTTTGGTGTTGAGTGTATGTCTAAGCATGTAACCTCAAAGGAGACCGCACAGGAGAGTTTTCTCTCGAAAGAATATGCAAGAATACCTCGTTATAAGGAAATACAGTGTTGCAGAGTAAAGCCAAATATTTACATAATGGAAACACTTAAACTTTATGAGAAGAAATAATGCATCGTAAAAAAATTAGCTTGTATCTCCTAAACAACACGTTGTAACTCGACAAGATTTAGTGTCTCGGGCACGTCTAAATGTGTAGCTTCAAAAGAGAACCCACAGGAGTATTTTCTTTCGTCAAAATTTGTCAGAAAACCACGTTTTACGGAAATCCCGCATCATGCTAAATTATCTTGTTTTTCCTAAACAACACATTGTAACTCGAAAAACTTTGGTGTTGCGTGTATGTCAAAGCGTATAGCCTCAAAAGAGAACGCACAGGAGAGTTTTCTCTCGAAAGAATATGTAAGAATACCACGTTATAAGGAAATACAGTGTTGCAGAGTAAAGACAAATACGTACTTATTGGAAAAACTTAAACTTTACGAGAAGAAATAAGGCATCTTACAAAATTAGTTTGTATCTCCTAAACAACACGTTAAAACTCGAAAAGATTTGGTGTGGTGTGTACGTCTAAACGTGTAGCCTAAAAAGAGAACCCACAGGATAATTTTCTTTCGTCAAAATTTGTCAGAAAACCACGTTTTAAGGAAATCCCGCATCGGGTGAAATTATCTTGTTTTTCCTAAAAAACACGTTGTAACTCGAAAAGCTTTGGTGTTGCGTGTATGTCTAAGCATGTAGCCTCAAAGGGGAACGCACAGGAGAGTTTTCTCGCGAAAGAATATGCAAGAATACCACGTTATAAGGAAATACAGTGTTGCAGAGTAAAGGCAAATATGTACGTAATGGAAACACTTAAAACTTTATGAGAAGAAATAACGCACCGTAAAAAAATTAGCTTGTATCTCCTAAACAACACGTTGTAACTCGAAAAGATTTGGTGTTGCGTGAATGTCTAAGCATGTAGCCTCCAAGGAGAATGCACAGTAGAGTTTTCTCTCGAAAGAATATGCAAGAATACCACGTTATAAGGAAATACAGTGTTGCAGAGTAAAGGCAAATATGTACGTAATGGAAACACTTAAACTTTATGAGAAGAAATAACGCATCGTAGAAAAATTAGCTTGTTTCTCCTAAACAACACGTTGTAACTCGAAAAGATTTGGTGTGGCGTGTACGTCTAAATGTGTAGCCTCAAAAGAGAACCCACAGGAGTATTTTCTTTCATCAAAATTTGTCAGAAAACCACGTTTTAAGGAAATCCCGCATCGTGCGAAATTATCTTGTTTTTCCGAAACAACACGTTGTAACTCGAAAAGCTTTGGTGTTGCGTGTATGTCTAAGCGTGTAGCCTCAAAAGAGAACGCAATGGAGAGTTTTTTCTCGAAAGAATATGTAAGAATACCACGTTATTAGGAAATACAGTGTTGCAGAGTAAAGAAAAATACTTACGTCTTGGAAAAACTTTACGAGAAGAAATAACGCATCATAAGAAATTAGCTTGTATCTCCTAAACAACACGTTGTAACTCGAAAAGCTTTGGTGTTGCGTCTATGTGTAAGCGTGTAGCCTCAAAGGAGAACGCAAAGGAGAGTTTTTTCTCGAAAGAATATGTAAGAATACCACGTTATTAGGAAATACAGTGTTGCAGAGTAAAGACAAATACTTATGTATTGGAAAAACTTTAGGAGAAGAAATAACGCATCGTAAAAAATTAGCTTGTATCTACTAAACAACACGTTGCAACTTAAAAAGATTTGGTGTGGCCTGTACGTCTAAACGTGTAGCCTGAAAAGAGAACCCATAGGAGAATTTTCTTTGGTCAAAATTTGTCAGAAAACCACGTATTAAGGTAATCCCGCATCGTGCGAAATTATCTTGTTTTTCCTAAACAAAACGTTTTAACACGAAATGCTTTGGTGTTGCGTGTATGTCTAAGCGTGTAGCCTCAAAAGAGAACGCACAGGAGAGTTTTCTCTCGAAAGAATATGTAAGAATACCACGTTATTAGGAAATACAGTGTTGCAGAGTAAAGACAAATACTTACGTCTTGGAAAAACTTTACGAGAAGAAATAACGCATCGTAAGAAATTAGCTTGAAAAGATTTGGTGTGGCTTGTACGTCTAAACGTGTAGCCTCAAAAGAGAACCCACAGGAGAATATTCTTTCGTTAAAATTTTTCTGAAAGCCACATTTTAAGGAAATCCCGCATCGTGCGAAATCACCTTCTTTTTCCTAAAAAAACATGTTGTAACTCGAAAAGCTTTAGTGTTGCGTGTATGTCTAAGCAAGGAGCCTCAAAAGAGAAGGCACAGGAGAGTTTTCTCTCGAAAGAATATGTAAGAATAACATGTTATAAGTAAATACAATTTTTCAGAATAAAGACTAATAAGCACATATTGGAAACACTTTACAAGAAGAAATAACGCATCATACAAAATTAGCTTGTATCTCCTAAACAACACGTTGTAACTCAATAGGATTTGGTGTGACGTGTACGTCTAAATGTATAGCCTCAAAAGAGAACCCACAGGTGAATTTTCTTTCATCAAAATTTGTCAGAAACCACGTTTTAAGGAAATCTCGCATCATGCGAAATTATCTTGTTTTTCCTAAACATCACGTTGTAACTTGAAAAGCTTTGGTGTTGCGTGTATGTCTAAACATGTAGCCTCAAAAGAGAATGTAAAGGAGAGTTTTTTCTCGAAAGAATATATAAGAATACCACGTTATAAGGAAATACAGTGTTGCAGAGTAAAGACAAATACGTACATATTGGAAACACATTACGAGAAGAAATAACGCATCGTACAAAATTAGCTTGTATCTCCTAAACAACACGTTGTAACTGGAAAAGATTTGGTGTGGCTTGTACGTCTAAACGTGTAGCCTCAAAAGAGAACCCACAGGAGAATTTTCTTTCGTTAAAATTTTTCAGAAAGCCACGTTTTAAGGAAATCCCGCATCGTGCGAAATCACCTTCTTTTTCCTAAAAAACATGTTGTAACTCGAAAAGCTTTAGTGTTGCGTGTATGTCTAAGCGTGGAGCCTCAAAAGAGAAGGCACAGGAGAGTTTTCTCTCGAAAGAATATGTAAGAATACCACGTTGTAAGGAAATACAATTTTTCAGAATAAAGACAAATAAGTACATATTGGAAACTCTTTACAAGAAGAAATAACGCATCATACAAAATTAGCTTGTATCTCCTAAACAACACGTTGTAACTCAAAAGGATTTGGTGTGACGTGTACGTCTAAATGTATAGCCTCAAAAGAGAACCCACAGGTGAATTTTCTTTCATCAAAATTTGTCAGAAACCACGTTTTAAGGAAATCTCGCATCGTGCGAAATTATATTGTTTTTCCTAAATAACACGTTCTTACTCGAAAAGGTTTGGTGTTGCGTCAATGTCTAAGTGTGTAACCTCAAAAGAGAACGCACAGGATAGTTTTCTCTCGAAAGAATATGTAAGAATACCACGTTATAAGGAAATACAATGTTGCAGAGTAAAGACAAATACGTATGTATTGGAAACACATTACGAGAAGAATTAACGCATCGTAAAAAATTAGGTTTTATCTCCTAAACAACACGTTGTAACTCGAAAAGATTTGGTGTGGCATGCACGTCTAAACGTGTAGCCTCAAAAGAGAACCTACAGGAGAATTTTCTTTCTTCAAAATTTTTCAGAAAACCACGTTTTAAGGAAATCCCGCATCGTGGGAAATCATCTTCTTTTTCTAAACAACATGTTGTAACTCAAAAAGCTTTGGTGTTGCGTGTATGTGTAAGCGTGGAGCCTCAAAAGAGAAGGCACAGGAGAGTTTTCTCTCGAAAGAATATGTAAGAATACCACGTTATACGGAAATACAATTTTGCAGAGTAAAGAAAAATAAGTACATATTGGAAACACTTTACCAGAAGAAATAACGCATCGTACAAAATTAGCTTGTATCTCCTAAACTTTACGAGGTAACTCGAAAGGATTTGGTGTGGCATGTACGTCTAAACGTGTAGCCTCAAAAGAGAACACAAAGGACAATTTTCTTTTTTCAAAATTTTTCAGAACACCACGTTTTAAGGAAATCCCGCATCGTGCGAAATCATCTTCTTTTTCCTAAACAACATGTTGTAACTCGAAAAGCATTGGTGTTCCGTGTATGTGTAAGTGTGTAGCCTGAAAAGAGAAGGCACAGGAGAGTTTTCTCTCAAAAGAATATGTAAGAATACCATGTTATAAGGAAATACAATTTTGCAGAGTAAAGACAAATAAGTACATATTGGAAACACTTTACGAGAAGAAATAATGCATCGTTCAAAATTACCTTGTATCTCCTAAACAACACGTTGTAACTCGAAAAGATTTGGTGTGACGTATACGTCTAAAAGTGTAGCCTCAAACGAGAACCCACAGGAGAATTTTCTTTCATCAAAATTTGTCAGAAACCACGTTTTAAGGAAATCTCGCATCGTGCGAAATTATCTTGTTTTTCCTAAACAACACGTTGTAACTCGAAAGCTTTGGTGTTGCGTGTATGTCTAAGCGTGTAGCCTCAAAAGAGAAGGCACAGGAGACTTTTTTCTCGAAAGAATATGTAAGAATACCACGTTATAAGGAAATACAGGGTTGCAGAGTAAAGACAAATACTATTGGAAACACTTTAAGAGAAGAAGTAACGCATCGTAAAAAATTAGCTTGTATCTCCTAAACAACACGTTGTAACTCGAAAAGATTTGGTGTGGCTCGTACCTCTACATGTGTAACCTCAAAAGAGAACCCACAGGATAACTTTCTTCCCTCAAAATTTTTCAGAAAACCACGTTTTATGGAAATCTCGCATCGTGCGAAATTATCTTGTTTTTCCTAAACAACACATTGTAACTCGAAATGCTTTGGCGTTGCGTGTATGTCTAAGCGTGTAGCCTCTAAAGAGAACGCACAGGAGAGTTTTCTCTCGAAAGAATATGTAAGAATACAACTTTATAAGGAAATACAGTGTTGCAGAGTAAAGACAAATACGTACGTATTGGAAACACTTTATGAGAAGAAATAATGCATCGTACAAAATTAGCTTGTATCTCCTAAACAACACGTGGTAACTCGAAAGGATTTGGTGTGGCGTGTACGTCTAAATGTGTAGCCTCAAAAGAAAACACACTGAAGAATTTTCTTTCGTCAAAATGTTTCAGAAAACCACGTTTTAAGGAAATCCCGCATCGTGCGAAATTATCTTGTTTTTCATAAACAACACGTTGTAATTCGAAAAGCTTTGGTGTTGCCTGTATGTCTAAGTGTGTAGCCTAAAACGGGAAAGCACGGGATAGTTTTCTCTCAAAATAATATGTAAAAATACCACGTTATAAGGAAATACAGTGTTGCAGAGTAAAGACAAATATGTACGTATTGGACACACTTTACAAGAAGAAGTAACGCATCCTAAAAAAATTAGCTTGTATCTCCGAAACAACACGTTGTAACTCGAAAAGATTTGGTGTGGCGTGTACGTCTAAACGTGTAGCCTCAAAAGAGAACCCACAGGAGAATTTTATTTCTTCAAAATTTTTCAGAAAACCACGTTATAAGGAAATCCCGCATCATGCGAAATCATCTTCTTTTTCCTAAACAACATGTTGTAACTCGAAAAGCTTTGGTGTTGCGTGTATGTCTAAGTGTGTAGCCTCAGAAGAGAAGGCACAGGAGAGTTTTCTCTTGAAAGATTATGTAAGAATACCACGTTAAGGAAATACAATTTTGCAGAGTAAAGACAAATAAGTACATATTGGAAACACTTTACGAGAAGAAATAACGCATCGTGAAATATTAACTTGTATCTCCTAAACAACACGTTGTAACTCGAAAAGCTTTGGTGTTGCCTGTATGTCTAAGCGTGTAACCTCAAAAGAGAATGCACAGGAAGTTTTCTCTCGAAAGAATATGTAAGAATACCACGTTATAAGGAAATACAATGTTGCAGAATAAAGACAAATACATACTTATTGGAAACACTTTACGAGAAGAATTAAGGCATCTTAAAAAATTAGCTTGTATCTCCTAAACAACACGTTGTAACTCGAAAAGATTTGGTATGGCATGTACGTCTCAACGTGTAGCCTAAAAAAGAAAACCCACAGGAGAATTTTCTTTCTCTAAAATTTTTCAGAAAACCACGTTTTAAGGAAATCCCGCATCATGCAAAATCATCTTCTTTTTCCTAAACAACATGATGTAACTCGAAAAGCTTTGGTGTTGCGTGTATGTGTAAGCGTGGAGCCTCAAAAGAGAAGGCACAGGAGAGTTTTCTCTCGAAAGAATATGTAAGAATACCACGTTATGAGGAAATACAGTGTTGCAGAGTAAAGACAAATAAGTACATATTGGAAACACTTTACAAAAAGAAATAATGCATCCTACAAAATTAGCTTGTATCTCCTAAACAACACGTTGTAACTCGAAAAGATTCGGTGTGACGTGTACGTCTAAAAGTGTAGCCTCAAACGAGAACCCACAGGAGAATTTTCTTTCATCAAAATTTGTCAGAAACCATGTTTTAAGGAAATCTCGCATCATGAAAAATTATCTTGTTTTTCCTAAACAACACATTGCAACACGAAAAGCTTTGGTGTTGCGTGTATGTCTAAGCGTGTAGCCTCAAAAGAGAATGCACAGGAGAGTTTTCTCTCGAAAGAATATGTAAGAATACCACATTATAAGGAAATACAGTGTTGCAGAGTAAAGACAACAACGTACGTATTGGAAACACTTTAAGAGAAGAAATAAAGCATAATACAAAATTAGCTTGTATCTCCTAAACAACAGGTTATAATTCGAAAAGATTTGGTGTGGCTCGTACCTCTACACGTGTTGCCACAAAAGAGAACCCACAGGAGAACTTTCTTTCGTCAAAATTTGTCAGAAAACCACGTTTTATGGAAATCTCGCATCCTGCGAAATTATCTTGTTTTTCCTAAACAACACGTTGTAACTCGAAAAGCTTTGGCGTTGCTTGTTTGTCTAAGCGTGTAGCCTCAAAAGAGAATGCACAGGAGAGTTTTCCCTAGAAAGAATATGTAAGGATACCACGTTATAAGAAAATACAGTATTGCAGAGTAAAGACAAATAAGTACATATTGGAAACACTTTAGGGAAGAAATAACGCATCGTACAATATTTGCTTGTATCTCCTAAACAACACGTTGTAACTCGAAAATATTTGGTGTGGCTCGTACGTCAACACGTGTAGCCTCAAAACAGAAACCACAGGAGAATTTTCTTTCGTCAAAATTTGTCAAAAAACCACGTTTTAAGGAAATCCCGCATCGTGCAAAATTATCTTGTTTTTCCTAAACAACACATTGTAACTCGAAAAGCTTTGTTGTTGCGTGTATGTCTGAGCATGTTTCCTCTAAAGACAATGCACAAGAGAGTTTTCTCTCGAAAGAACATGTAAGAATACAACGTTATAAGGAAATACAGTGTTGCAGAGTAAAGACAAATACGTACATATTGGAAACACTTTACGAGAAGAAATAAGGCATCGTACAAAATTAGCGTGTATCTCCTAAACAACACGTGGTAACTCGAAAGGATTTGGTGTGGCATGTACGTCTAAACGTGTAGCCTCAAAGGAGAACCGACAGGAGAATTTTTTTTCTTCAAAATTTGTCAGAAAACCACGTTTTAAGGAAATCCTGCATCGTGCGAAATTATCTTGTTTTTCGTAAACAACACGTTGTAACTCGAAAAGCTTTGGTGTTGCCTGTATGTCTCAGTGTGTAGCCTCAAAAGGGAACGCACAGGATAGTTTTCTCTCGAAAGAATATGTAAGAATACCACGTTATAAGGAAATACAATGTTGCAGAGTAAAGACAAATATGTACGTATTGGAAACACTTTACGAAAAGAACACATCTTAGAAAATTAGCTTGTATCTCCTAAACAAAAGGTCGTACCTCGAAAAGATTTGGTGTGGCATGTACGTGTAAATGTGTAGCATCAAAAGAGAACCCACAGGAGAATTTTCTTCCTTCAAAATTTTTCAGAAAACCACGTTTTAAGGAAATCCCTCATCGTACGAAATCATCTTTTTCCTAAACAACACGTTGTAACTCGAAAAGATTTGGTGTGACATGTACGTCTAAAAGTGTAGCCTCAAACGAGAACCGACAGGAGAATTTTCTTTCATCAAAATTTGTCAGAAACCACGTTTTAAGGAAATCTCGCATCGTGCGAAATTATCTTGTTTTTCCTAAACAACAAGTTGTAACTCGAAAAGCTTTGGTGTTGCGTGTATGTCTAAGTGTGTAGCCTCAAAAGAGAGTTTTCTCTCGAAAGAATATATAAGAACACCACGTTATAAGGAAATACAGTGTTGCAGAGTAAAGACAAATACGTACGTATTGGAAACACTTTAAGAGAAGAAATAAAGCATAATACAAAATTAGCTTGTATCTCCTAAACAACAGGTTATAACTCGAAAAGATTTGGTGTGGCTCGTACCTCTACACGTGTAGCCTCAAAAGAGAACCCACAGGAGAACTTTCTTTCGTCAAAATTTGTCAGAAATCCACGTTTTATGGAAATCTCGCATCGTGCGAAATTATCTTGTTTTTCCTAAACAACACGTTGTAACTCGAAAAGCTTTGGCGTTCCTTGTTTGTCTAAGCGTGTAGCCTCAAAAGAGAATGCACAGGAGACTTTTCCCTAGAAAGAATATGTAAGAATACCACGTTATAAGAAAATACAATGTTGCAGAGTAAAGACAAATAAGTACATATTGGAAACACTTTAGGGAAGAAATAACGCATCGTACAATATTTGCTTGTATCTCCTAAACAACACGTTGTAACTCGAAAATATTTGGTGTGGCTCGTACGTCTACACGTGTAGCCTCAAAACAGAAACCACAGGAGAATTTTCATTCGTCAAAATTTGTCAAAAAAACACGTTTTAAGGAAATCCCGCATCGTGCAAAATTATCTTGTTTTTCCTAAACAACACGTTGTAACTCGAAAAGCTTTGTTGTTGCGTGTATGTCTGAGCATGTTTCCTCTAAAGACAATGCACAAGAGAGTTTTCTCTCGAAAGAACCTGTAAGAATACAACGTTATAAGGAAATACAGTGTTGCAGAGTAAAGACAAATACTTACATATTGGAAACACTTTACGAGAAGAAATAACGCATCGTACAAAATTAGCGTGTATCTCCTAAACGACACGTGGTAACTCGAAAGGATTTGGTGTGGCATGTACGTCTAAACGTGTAGCCTCAAAGGAGAACCGACAGGAGAATTTTCTTTCTTCAAAATTTGTCAGAAAACCACGTTTTAAGGAAATCCTGCATCGTGCGAAATTATCTTGTTTTTCGTAAACAACACGTTGTAACTCGAAAAGCTTTGGTGTTGCCTGTATGTCTCAGTGTGCAGCCTCAAAAGGGAACGCACAGGATAGTTTTCTCTCGAAAGAATATGTAAGAGTACCACGTTATAAGGAAATACAGTGTTGCAGAGTAAAGACAAATACATACATATTGGAAGCACTTTATGAGAAGAAGTAATGCATCGTACAAAATTAGCTTGTATCTCCGAAACACAACGTTGTAACTCGAAAATATTTGGTGCGGCGTGTATGTCTTAACGTGTAGCTTCAAAAGAGAACCCACAGGAGAATTTTCTTTCGTCAAATTTTTTCAGAATACCACATTTTAAGGATATCCCGCATCATGCGAAATCATCTTTTTTTTTCTAAACAACATGTTGTAACTCCAAAAGCTTTGGTATTGCGTGTATGTGTAAGCGTGGAGCCTCAAAAGAGAAGGCACAGGAGAGTTTTCTCTCGAAAGAATATGTAAGAATACCACGTTATAAGGAAATACAATTTTGCAGAGTAAAGACAGTAAGTACATATTGGAAACACTTTACGAGAAGAAATAACGCATCGTACAAAATTAGCTTGTATCTCCTAAACAACACGTTGTAACTCAAAAAGATTTGATGTGGCTCGTACCTCTACACGTGTAGCCTCAAATAGAACACACAGCAGAACTTTCTTTCGTCAAAATATATCAGAAAACCACGTTTTATGGAAATCTCGCATCGTGCGAAATTATCTTGTTTTTCCTAAACAACACGTTGTAACTCGAAAAGCTTTGGCGTTGCATGTATGTCTAAGCGTGTAGCCCCAAAGGAGAATGCACAGGAGAGTTTTCCCTCGAAAGAATATGTAAGAATACCACGTTATAAGGAAATAAAGTGTTGCAGAGTAAAGACAAATATGTACTTATTGGAAACACTTTATGAGAAGAAATAATGCATCGAACAAAATTTGCTTGTATCTCCTAAACAACACGTTGTAATTCGAAAAGAATTGGTGTGGCTCGTACGTCTACATGTGTAGACTCAAACGAACACAAACAGGAGAACTTTCTTTTGTCAAAATTTGTCAGAAAACCACGTTTTAAGGAAATCCCGTATCGTGCAAAGTTATCTTGTTTTTCCTAAACAACACGTTGTAACTCGAAAAGCTTTGGTGTTGCGTGTATGTCTAAACGTGTGGCCTCAAAAGAGAACGCACAGGAGAGTTTTGTCTCGAAAGAACATGTAAGAATACAACGTTATAAGGAAATACAGTGTTGCAGTGTAAAGACAAATACGTACGTATTGGAAACACTTTAGGAGAAGAAATAACGCATCATACAATATTAGCTTGTATCTCCTAAACAACACGTTGTAACTCGACAAGATTTGGTGTGGAGTGTACGTCGAAACATGTAGCCTCAACAGAGAACCCACAGGAGAATTTTCTTTCGTCAAAATTTGTCAGAAAATCACGTTTTAAGGAAATCCTGTATAGTGTGAAATTATCTTGGTTTACATAAACAACACGTTGTAACTCGAAAACCTTTGGTGTTGCCTGTATGTCTAAGTGTGTAGCCTCAAAAGGGAACGCACAGGATAGTTTTCTCTAGAAAGAATATGTAAGAATACCACGTTATAATGAAATACAGTGTTGCAGAGTAAAGACAAATACTTACATATTGGAAACACTTTAAGAGAAGAATTAACACATCTGGCAAAATTAGCTTGTATCTCCTAAACAACACGTTGTAACTCGAAAAGATTTGGTGTGGCGTGTACGTCTAAACGTGTAGCCTCAAAAGAGAACCCACTGAAGAATTTTCTTTCGTCAAAATTTTTCAGAAAACCACGTTTTAAGGAAATCCTGCATCGTGAGAAATCATCTTGTTTTTCCTTAACAACATGTTGTAACTCAAAAAACTTTGGTGTTGCTTGTATGTGTAAGCGTGGAGCCTCAAAAGAGAAGGCGCAGGAGAGTTTTCTCTCGAAGGAATATGAAAGAATACCACGTTATAAGGAAATACAATTTTGCAGAGTAAAGACAAATAAGTACATATTGGAAACACTTTACTAGAAGAAATAACGCATCATACAAAATTAGCTTGTATCTCCTAAACAACAAGTTGTAACTCGAAAAGATTTGGTGTGACGTGTACGTCTAAATGTGTAGCCTCAAAAAAGAACACACAGGAGAATTTTTTTTCATCAAAATTTGTCAGAAACCATGTTTTAAGGAAATCTCGCATCGTGGGAAATTATCTTGTTTTTCCTAAACAACACGTTGTAACACGAAAAGCTATGGTGTTGCGTGTATGTCTAAGCGTGTAGCCTCAAAAGAGAACGCACAGGAGAGTTTTCTCTCAAAAGAATATGTAAGAATACCACGTTATAAGGAAATACAGTGTTGCAGAGTAAAGACAAATAGGTACGTATTGGAAACACTTTAAGAGAAGAAATAAAGCAACGTAAAAAATTAGCTTGTATCTCCTGAACAACACGTTGTAACTCGAAAAGATTTGGTGTGGCTCGTACCTCTACATGTGTAGCCTCAAAAGAGAACCAACAGGAGAACTTTCTTTCGTCAAAATTTGTCAGAAAACCACGTTTTATGGAAATCTCGCATCGTGCGAAATTATCTTGTTTTTCCTAAACAACACGTTGTAACTCGAAAAGCTTTGGAGTTGCTTGTATGTCTAAGCATGTAGCCTCAAAAGAGAACGCACAGGAGAGTTTTCCCTCGAAAGAATATGTAAGAATACCATGTTATAAGCAAATACAGTGATGCAGAGTAAAGACAAATAAGTACGTATTGGAAACACTTTATGAGAAGAAATAACGCATCATACAAAATTAGCTTGTATCTCCTAAACAACACGTGCTAACTAGAAAGGATTTGGTGTGGCGTGTACGTCTAAACGTGTAGCATCAAAAGAGAAACCACAGGAGAATTTTCTTTTGTCAAAATTTGTCAGAAAACGACATTTTATGAAAATCACTCATCGTGCGAAATAATCTTGTTTTTCAAAAACAAGATGTAACTGGAAAAGCGTTGGTGTTGACTGTATGTCTAAGTGTGTAGCCTCAAAAGGGAACGTACAGGATAGTTTTCTCTCGAAAGAATATGTAAGAATACCACGTTATAAGGAAATACAGTGTTGCAGAGTAAAGACAAATAAGTACTTATTGGAAACACTTTATGAGAAGAAATAACGCATCGTAAAAAAATAGCTTGTATCTCCTAAACAACACGTTGTAACTCGAAAAGATTTGGTGTGACATGTACGTCTAAAAGTGTAGCCTCAAACAAGAACCGACAGGAGAATATTCTTTCATCAAAATTTGTCAGAAACCACGTTTTAAGGAAATTTCGCATCGTGCGAAATTATCTTGTTTTTCCTAAACAACAAGTTCTAACTCGAAAAGCTTTGGTGTTGCGTGTATGTCTAAGCGTGTAGCCTCAAAAGAGAATGCACAGGAGAGTTTGCTCTCGAAAGAATATGTAAGAATACCACGTTATAAGGAAATACAGTGTTGCAGAGTAAAGACAAATACGTACGTATTGGAAACACTTTAAGAGAAGAAAAAAAGCATAATACAAAATTAGCTTGTACCTCCTAAACAACAGGTTATAACTCGAAAAGATTTGGTGTGGCTCATGCCTCTACACACGTAGCTTCAAAAGAGAACCCACAGGAGAACTTTCTTTCGTCAAAATTTGTCAGAAAACCACGTTTTTTTGGAAATCTCGCATCGTGCGAAATTATCTTGTTTTTCCTAAACAACACGTTGTAACTCGAAAAGCTTTTGCGTTGCTTGTTTGTCTAAGCATGTAGCCTCAAAAGAGAATGCACAGGAGAGTTTTCCCTAGAAAGAATATGTAAGAATACCACGTTATAAGAAAATACAGTGTTGCAGAGTAAAGACAAATAAGTACATATTGGAAACACTTTAGGGAAGAAATAACGCATCGTACAATATTTGCTTGTATCTCCTAAAGAACACGTTGTAACTCGAAAATATTTGGTGTGGCTCGTATGTCTACACGTGTAGCCTCAAAACAGAAACCACAGGAGAATTTTCTTTCGTCAAAATTTGTAAAAAAAACCACGTTTTAAGGAAATCCCGCATCGTGCAAAATTATCTTCTTTTTCCTAAATAACACATTGTAACTCGAAAAGCTTTGTTGTTGCGTGTATGTCTGAGCATGTTTCCTCTAAAGACAATGCACAAGAGAGTTTTCTCTCGAAAGAACATGTAAGAATACAACGTTATAAGGAAATACAGTGTTGCAGAGTAAAGGCAAATACGTACATATTGGAAACACTTTACGAGAAGAAATAACGCATCGTACAAAATTAGCGTGTATCTCCTAAACAACATGTGGTAACTCGAAAGGATTTGGTGTGGCATGTACGTCTGAACGTGTAGCCTAAAAAAGAAAACCCACAGGAGAATTTTCTTTCTCTAAAATTTTTCAGATAACCACGTTTTAAGGAAATCCCGCATCGTGCAAAATCATCTTCTTTATCCTAAACAACATGATGTAACTCGAAAAGCTTTGGTGTTGCGTGTATGTGTAAGCGTGGAGCCTCAAAAGAGAAGGCACAGGAGAGTTTTCTCTCGAAAGAATATGTAAGAATACCACGTTATGAGGAAATACATTGTTGCAGAGTAAAGACAAATAAGTACATATTGGAAACACTTTACAAAAAGAAATAATGCATCCTACAAAATTAGCTTGTATCTCCTAAACAACACGTTGTAACTCGAAAAGATTCGGTGTGACGTGTACGTCTAAAAGTGTAGCCTCAAACGAGAACCCACAGGAGAATTTTCTTTCATCAAAATTTGTCAGAAACCACGTTTTAAGGAAATCTCGCATCGTGAAAAATTATCTTGTTTTTCCTAAACAACACATTGCAACACAAAAAGCTTTGGTGTTGCGTGTATGTCTAAGCGTGTAGCCTCAAAAGAGAATGCACAGGAGAGTTTTCTCTCGAAAGAATATGTAAGAATACCACATTATAAGGAAATACAGTGTTGCAGAGTAAAGACAACTACATACGTATTGGAAACACTTTAAGAGAAGAAATAAAGCATAATACAAAATTAGCTTGTATCTCTTAAACAACAGGTTATAATTCGAAAAGATTTGGTGTGGCTCGTACCTCTACACGTGTTGCCTCAAAAGAGAACCCACAGGAGAACTTTCTTTCGTCAAAATTTGTCAGAAAACCACGTTTTATGGAAATCTCGCATCCTGCGAAATTATCTTGTTTTTCCTAAACAACACGTTGTAACTCGAAAAGCTTTGGCGTTGCTTGTTTGTCTAAGCGTGTAGCCTCAAAAGAGAATGCACAGGAGAGTTTTCCCTAGAAAGAATATGTAAGAATACCACGTTATAAGAAAATACAGTATTGCAGAGTAAAGACAAATAAGTACATATTGGAAACACTTTAGGGAAGAAATAATGCATCGTACAATATTTGCTTGTATCTCCTAAACAGCACGTTGTAACTCGAAAATATTTGGTGTGGCTCGTACGTCAACACGTGTAGCCTCAAAACAGAAACCACAGGAGAATTTTCTTTAGTCAAAATTTGTCAAAAAACCACGTTTTAAGGAAATCCCGCATCGTGCAAAATTATCTTGTTTTTCCTAAACAACACATTGTAACTCGAAAAGCTTTGTTGTTGCGTGTATGTCTGAGCATGTTTCCTCTAAAGACAATGCACAAGAGAGTTTTCTCTCGAAAGAACATGTAAGAATACAACGTTATAAGGAAATACAGTGTTGCAGAGTAAAGACAAATACGTACATATTGGAAACACTTTACGAGAAGAAATAACGCATCGTACAAAATTAGCGTGTATCTCCTAAACAACACGTGGTAACTCGAAAGGATTTGGTGTGGCATGTACGTCTAAACGTGTAGCCTCAAAGGAGAACCGACAGGAGAATTTTCTTTCTTCAAAATTTGTCAGAAAACCACGTTTTAAGGAAATCCTGCATCGTGCGAAATTATCTTGTTTTTCGTAAACAACACGTTGTAACTCGAAAAGCTTTGGTGTTGTCTGTATGTCTCAGTGTGTAGCCTCAAAAGGGAACGCACAGGATAGTTTTCTCTCGAAAGAATATGTAAGAGTACCACGTTATAAGGAAATACAGTGTTGCAGAGTAAAGACAAATACCTACATATTGGAAACACTTTATGAGAAGAAGTAATGCATCGTACAAAATTTGCTTGTATCTCCTAAACCAAACGTTGTAACTCGAAAATATTTGGTGCGGCGTGTACGTCTTAACGTGTAGCCTCAAAAGAGAACCCACAGGAGAATTTTCTTTCGTCAATTTTTTTCAGAAAACCACATTTTAAGGATATCCCGCATCATGCGAAATCATCTTCTTTTTTCTAAACAAAATGTTGTAACTCCAAAAGCTTTGGTATTGCGTGTATGTGTAAGCGTGGAGCCTCAAAAGAGAAGGCACAGGAGAGTTTTCTCTCGAAAGAATATGTAAGAATACCACGTTATGAGGAAATACAGTGTTGCAGAGTAAAGACAAATAAGCATATATTGGAAACACTTTACAAAAAGAAATAATGCATCGTACAAAATTAGCTTGTATCTCCTAAACAACACGTTGTAACTCGAAAAGATTCAGTGTGACGTGTACGTCTAAAAGTGTAGCCTCAAACGAGAACCCACAGGAGAATTTTCTTTCATCAAAATTTGTCAGAAACCACGTTTTAAGGAAATCTCGCATCGTGAAAAATTATCTTGTTTTTCCTAAACAACACATTGCAACACGAAAAGCTTTGGTGTTGCGTGTATGTCTAAGCGTGTAGCCTCAAAAGAGAATGCACAGGAGAGTTTTCTCTCGAAAGAATATGTAAGAATACCACATTATAAGGAAATACAGTGTTGCAGAGTAAAGACAACTACGTACGTATTGGAAACACTTTAAGAGAAGTAATAAAGCATAATACAAAATTAGCTTGTATCTCCTAAACAACAGGTTATAATTCGAAAAGATTTGGTGTGGCTCGTACCTCTACATGTGTTGCCTCAAAAGAGAACCCACAGGAGAACTTTCTTTCGTCAAAATTTGTCAGAAAACCACGTTTTATGGAAATCTCGCATCCTGCGAAATTATCTTGTTTTTCCTAAACAACACGTTGTAACTCGAAAAGCTTTGGCGTTGCTTGTTTGTCTAAGCGTGTAGCCTCAAAAGAGAATGCACAGGAGAGTTTTCCCTAGAAAGAATATGTAAGAATACCACGTTATAAGAAAATACAGTATTGCAGAGTAAAGACAAATAAGTACATATTGGAAACACTTTAGGGAAGAAATAATGCATCATACAATATTTGCTTGTATCTCCTAAACAACACGTTGTAACTCGAAAATATTTGGTGTGGCTCGTACGTCTACACGTGTAGCCTCAAAACAGAAACCACAGGAGAATTTTCTTTAGTCAAAATTTGTCAAAAAACCACGTTTTAAGGAAATCCCGCATCGTGCAAAATTATCTTGTTTTTCCTAAACAACACATTGTAACTCGAAAAGCGTTGTTGTTGCGTGTATGTCTGAGCATGTTTCCTCTAAAGACAATGCACAAGATAGTTTTCTCTCGAAAGAACATGTAAGAATACAACGTTATAAGGAAATACAGTGTTGCAGAGTAAAGACAAATACGTACATATTGGAAACACTTTACGAGAAGAAATAACGCATCGTACAAAATTAGCGTGTATCTCCTAAACAACACGTGGTAACTCGAAAGGATTTGGTGTGGCATGTACGTCTAAACGTGTAGCCTCAAAGGAGAACCGACAGGAGAATTTTCTTTCTTCAAAATTTGTCAGAAAACCACGTTTTAAGGAAATCCTGCATCGTGCGAAATTATCTTGTTTTTCGTAAACAACACGTTGTAACTCGAAAAGCTTTGGTGTTGTCTGTATGTCTCAGTGTGTAGCCTCAAAAGGGAACGCACAGGATAGTTTTCTCTCGAAAGAATATGTAAGAGTACCACGTTATAAGGAAATACAGTGTTGCAGAGTAAAGACAAATACCTACATATTGGAAACACTTTATGAGAAGAAGTAATGCATCGTACAAAATTTGCTTGTATCTCCTAAACCAAACGTTGTAACTCGAAAATATTTGGTGCGGCGTGTACGTCTTAACGTGTAGCCTCAAAAGAGAACCCACAGGAGAATTTTCTTTCGTCAATTTTTTTCAGAAAACCACATTTTAAGGATATCCCGCATCATGCGAAATCATCTTCTTTTTTCTAAACAAAATGTTGTAACTCCAAAAGCTTTGGTATTGCGTGTATGTGTAAGCGTGGAGCCTCAAAAGAGAAGGCACAGGAGAGTTTTCTCTCGAAAGAATATGTAAGAATACCACGTTATGAGGAAATACAGTGTTGCAGAGTAAAGACAAATAAGCATATATTGGAAACACTTTACAAAAAGAAATAATGCATCGTACAAAATTAGCTTGTATCTCCTAAACAACACGTTGTAACTCGAAAAGATTCAGTGTGACGTGTACGTCTAAAAGTGTAGCCTCAAACGAGAACCCACAGGAGAATTTTCTTTCATCAAAATTTGTCAGAAACCACGTTTTAAGGAAATCTCGCATCGTGAAAAATTATCTTGTTTTTCCTAAACAACACATTGCAACACGAAAAGCTTTGGTGTTGCGTGTATGTCTAAGCGTGTAGCCTCAAAAGAGAATGCACAGGAGAGTTTTCTCTCGAAAGAATATGTAAGAATACCACATTATAAGGAAATACAGTGTTGCAGAGTAAAGACAAATACGTACGTATTGGAAACACTTTAAGAGAAGAAATAAAGCATAATACAAAATTAGCTTGTATCTCCTAAACAACAGGTTATAATTCGAAAAGATTTGGTGTGGCTCGTACCTCTACATGTGTTGCCTCAAAAGAGAACCCACAGGAGAACTTTCTTTCGTAAAAATTTGTCAGAAAACCACGTTTTATGGAAATCTCGCATCCTGCGAAATTATCTTGTTTTTCCTAAACAACACGTTGTAACTCGAAAAGCTTTGGCGTTCCTTGTTTGTCTAAGCGTGTAGCCTCAAAAGAGAATGCACAGGAGAGTTTTCCCTAGAAAGAATATGTAAGAATACCACGTTATAAGAAAATACAGTGTTGCAGAGTAAAGACAAATAAGTACATATTGGAAACACTTTAGGGAAGAAATAATGCATCGTACAATATTTGCTTGTATCTCCTAAACAACACGTTGTAACTCGAAAATATTTGGTGTGGCTCGTACGTCTACACGTGTAGCCTCAAAACAGAAACCACAGGAGAATTTTCTTTCGCGAAAATTTGTCAAAAAAACACGTTTTAAGGAAATCCCGCATCGTGCAAAATTATCTTGTTTTCCTAAACAACACGTTTTAACTCGAAAAGCTTTGGTGTTGCATGTATGTCTGAGCATGTTGCCTCTAAAGACAATGCACAAGAGAGTTTTCTCTCGAAAGAACATGTAAGAATACAACGTTATAAGGAAATACAGTGTTGCAGAGTAAAGACAAATACGTACATATTGGAAACACTTTACGAGAAGAAATAACGCATCGTACAAAATTAGCGTGTATCTCCTAAACAACACGTGGTACTCGAAAGGATTTGGCGTGTCGTGTACGTCTAAACGTGTAGCCTCAAAAGAGAACCGACAGGAGAATTTTCTTTCTTCAAAATTTGTCAGAAAACCACGTTTTAAGGAAATCCTGCATCGTGCGAAATTATCTTGTTTTTCATAAACAACACGTTGTAACTCGAAAAGCTTTGGTGTTGCCTGTATGTCTCAGTGTGTAGCCTCAAAAGGGAACGCACAGGATAGTTTTCTCTCGAAAGAATATGTAAAAATACCACGTTATAAGGAAATACAATGTTGCAGAGTAAAGACAAATATGTACGTATTGGAGACACTTTATGAAAAGAACACATCGTAGAAAATTAGCTTGTATCTCCTAAACAAAAGGTTGTACCTAGAAAAGATTTGGTGTGGCATGTACGTGTAAATGTGTAGCATCAAAAGAGAACCCACAGGAGAATTTTCTTCCTTCAAAATTTTTCAGAAAACCACGTTTTAAGGAAATCCCTCATCGTACGAAATCATCTTTTTCCTAAACAACATGTTGTAACTCGAAAAGCTTTGGTGTTGCGTGTATGTGTAAGTGTGGAGCCTCCAAAGAGAAGGCACAGGAGACTTTTCTCTCGAAAGAATATGTAAGAATACCACGTTAAAAGGAAATACAATTTTGCAGAGTAAAGACAAATAAGTACATATTGGAAACACTTTACGAGAAGAAATAACGCATCTTAAAAAAGTAGCTTGTATCTCCTAAACACCACGTTGTAACTCGAAAAGATTTGGTGTGACATGTACGTCTAAAAGTGTAGCCTCAAACGAGAACCGACAGGAGAATATTCTTTCATCAAAATTTGTCAGAAAACACGTTTTAAGGAAATCTCGCATCGTGCGAAATTATCTTGTTTTTCCTAAACAACAAGTTCTAACTCGAAAAGCTTTGGTGTTGCGTGTATATCTAAGTGTGTAGCCTCAAAAGAGAATGCACAGGAGAGTTTTCTCTCGAAAGAATATGTAAGAATACCACGTTATAAGGAAATACAGTGTTGCAGAGTAAAGACAATTACGTACGTATTGGAAACACTTTAAGAGAAGAAATAAAGCATAATACAAAATTAGCTTGTATCTCCTAAACAACAGGTTTTAACTCGAAAAGATTTGGTGTGGCTCATACCTCTACACGTGTAGCCTCAAAAGAGAACCCACAGGAGAACTTTCTTTCGTCAAAATTTGTCAGAAATCCACGTTTTATGGAAATCTTGCATCGTGAGAAATTATCTTGTTTTTCCTAAACAACACGTTGCAACTCGAAAAGCTTTGGCGTTCCTTGTTTGTCTAAGCGTGTAGCCTCAAAAGAGAATCCACAGGAGAGTTTTCCCTAGAAAGAATATGTAAGAATACCACGTTATAAGAAAATACAGTGTTGCAGAGTAAAGACAAATAAGTACATATTGGAAACACTTTAGGGAAGAAATAACGCATCGTACAATATTTGCTTGTATCTCCTAAAGAACACGTTGTAACTCGAAAATATTTGGTGTGGCTTGTACGTCTACACGTGTAGCCTCAAAACAGAAACCACAGGAGAATTTTCTTTCGTCAAAATTTGTCAAAAAACCACGTTTTAAGGAAATCCCGCATCGTGCAAAATTATCTTGTTTTTCCTAAACAACAGGTTGTAACTCGAAAACGTTGTTGTTGCGTGTATGACTGACCATGTTTCCTCTAAAGACAATGCACAAGAGAGTTTTCTCTCGAAAGACATGTAAGAATACAACGTTATAAGGAAATACAGTGTTGCAGAGTAAAGACAAATACATACATATTGGAAACACTTTACGAGAAGAAATAACGCATCGTACAAAATTAGCGTGTATCTCCTAAACAACACGTGGTAACTCGAAAGGATTTGGTGTGGCATGTACGTCTAAACGTGTAGCCTCAAAAGAGTACACACAGGAGAGTTTTATTTGGTCAAAATTTGTCAGAAAACCACATATTAAGGAAATCCCGCATCGTGCGAAATTATCTTGTTTTTCCTAAACAACGCATTGTAACTCGAAAAGCTTTGGTGTTGCGTGTATGTCTAAGCGTGTAGCCTCATAAGAGAACACACAGGAGACTTTTCTCTCGAAAGAATATGTGAGAATACCACGTTATAAGGAAGTCCACTGTTGCAGAATAATGACAAATACTTACGTATTGGAAACCCTTAAACTTTACGAGATGAAATAAAGCATCGTACAAAATTAGCTTGTATCTCCTAAACAACACGTTGTAACTCGAAAAGATTTGGTTGTGGCGTGTACGTCTAAACGTGTAGCCTCAAAAAGAACCCAGAGAAGAATTTTCTTTCGTTAAAATTTTTCAGAACACCACATTTTAAGGAAATCCCGCATCGTGCGAAATCATCTTCTTTTTCCTAAACAACATGTTGTAACTCGAAAAGCTTTGGTGTTGCGTGTATGTCTAAGCGTGGAGCCTCAAAAGAGAAGGCACAGGAGAGTTTTCTCTCGAAGGAATATGTAAGAATACCACGTTATAAAGAAATACAATTTTGTAGACTAAAGGCAAATAAGTACATATTGGAAACACTTTACGAGAAGAAATAATGCATCGTACAAAATTTGCTTGTATCTCCTAAACAACACGTTGTAACTCGAAAAGATTTGGTGTGACGTGTACGTCTATACGTGTAGCCTCAAAGGAAATCCCACAGAAGAATTTTCCTTTGTCAAATTTTTCAGAAAACCACGTTTTAAATAAATCCCGCATCGTGCGAAATTATCTTTTTATTCATTAACAACACGTTGTAACTCGAAAAGCTTTGGTGTTGCCTGTATGTCTAAGTGTGTAGCCTCAAAATGGAACGCACAAGATAGTTTTCTCTCGAAAGAATATGTAAGAATACCACGTTATAAGGAAATACAGTCTTGCAGAGTAAAGACAAATATTTACATATTGGGAATATTTTACGAAAAGAAATAACGCATCGAACAAAATTAGCTTGTATCTCCTAAACAACACATGGTAAGTCGAAAAGATTTGGTTTGGCGTGTATGTCTAAACGTGTAGCCTCAAAGGAGAACACAAAGGAGAGAATTTTCTTTCGTCAAAATTTGTCAGAAAACCACGTTTTAAGGAAATACCGCATCGTGCGAAATTATCTTGTTTTTCCTAAACAACAAGTGGTAACTCGAAAAGCTTTGGTGTTGCGTGTATGTCTAAGCGTGTAGCCTCAAAAGAGAATGCACAGGAGAGTTTTCTCTCATTAGAACATGTAAGAATTCAACGTTATAAGGAAATACAGTGTTGCAGAGTAAAGACAAATACGTACATATTGGAAAACACATTACGAGAAGAAATTAAGCATCACACAATATTAGCTTGTATCTCCTAAACAACAAGTGGAAACTCGAAAACATTTAGTTTGGCGTGTATGTCTAAAAGTTTAGCCTCAAAAGAGAACCCACTGGAGAATTTTCTTTCGTCAAAAATTGGTCAGAATACAAGGTTTTAACGAAATCCCGCATCCTGCGAAATTATCTTGTTTTTCCTAAACAACACGTTGTAACTCAAAAAGCTTGGGTGTTTGCGTGTATGTCTCAGTGTGTAGCCTCAAAAGAGAACACACAGGAGAGTTTTCACTCAAAAAAATAAGTAAGAATACCAGGTTATAAGGAAATACAGTGTTGCAGAGTAAAGACAAATATGTACGTATTGGAAACACTTTACGTGAAGAAATAACGCATCATAAAAAATTAGCTTGTATCTCCTAAACAACACGTTGTAACTCGAAAATGTTTGGTGTGGCAGGTACGTCTAAACGTGTAGCCTCAATAAGAGAACACACTGGAGAATTTTCTTTGGTCAAATTTGTCACAAACCACGTATTAAGGAAATCCTACATCGTGCGAAATTATCTTGTTTTTCCTAAACAACACATAGTAACTCGAAATCCTTTGGTGCTGCGTGTATGTCTCAGCGTGTAGCCTTAAAAGAGAACACACAGGGGAGTTTTCTCTCAAAAGAATATGTAAGAATACCACGTTATAAGGAAATACAGTGTTGCAGAGTAAAGAAAAATACGTACGTATTGGAAACCCTTAAACTTTACGAGATGAAATACAGCATCGTACAAAATTAGCTCGTATCTCCTAAACAACACTTTGTAACTCGAAAAGATTTGGTGTTGGCGTGTACGTCTAAACTTGTAGCCTCAAAAGAGAACCCATAGGAGAATTTTCTTTCGTCAAAGTTTCAGAAAAGCACGTTTTAAGGAAATCCAGCATCGTGTGAAATTATCTTGTTTTTCCTAAACAACACGTAGTAACTCGAAAATCTTTGGTGATGCGTGTATGTCTAAGCGTTGTAGCCTCAAAAGAGAACACACAGGAGAGTTTTCTCTCGAAAGAATATGTGAGAATACCACGTTATAAGGAAGTACAGTGTTGCAGAATAAAGACAAATACTTACGTATTGGAAACCCTTAAACTTTACGAGATGAAATAAAGCATCGTACAAAATTAGCTTGTATCTCCTAAACAACACGTTGTAACTCGAAAAGATTTGGTGTGGCGTGTACGTCTAAAGGTGTAGCCTCAAAAGAGAACCACAGGACAATTTTCGTTCGTCAAAATTTGTCAGAAAACCACGTTTTAAGGAAATCCCGCATCGTGAGAAATTATCTTGTTCTTCATAAACAACACATTGTAACTCGAAAAGCTTTGGTGTTGCGTGTATGTTTAAGCGTGTACCCTCAAAAGAGAACGCACAGGAGAGTTTTCTCTCGAAAGAATATGTAAGAAATCCACATATTAAGGAAATACCGTGTTGCAGAGTAAAGACAAATACGTACTTATTGGAAACACTTTACGAGAAGAAATAACGCATCGTAAAAAATTAGCTTGTATCTCCTAAACAACAGGTTGTAACTCGAAAAGATTTGGTGTGGCGTGTACGTCTAAAAGTGTAGCCTCAAAATAGTACACACAGGAGAGTTTTATTTGGTCAAAATTTGTCAGAAAACCACGTTTTAAGGAAATCCCGCATCGTGCGAAATTATGTTGTTTTTCCTAAACAACATGTTGTAACTCGAAAAGCTTTGGAGTTGAGTGTATGTCTAAGCATGTAGCCTCAAAGGAGACCGCACAGGAGAGTTTTCTCTCGAAAGAATATGCAAGAATACCTCGTTATAAGGAATACAGTGTTGCAGAGTAAAGCCAAATATTTACATAATGGAAACACTTAAACTTTATGAGAAGAAATAATGCATCGTAAAAAAATTAGCTTGTATCTCCTAAAACAACACGTTGTAACTCGACAAGATTTAGTGTCTCGGGCATGTCCTAAATGTGTAGCCTCAAAAAAGAACCCACAGGAGTATTTTCTTTCGTCAAAATTTGTCAGAAAACCACGTTTTAAGGAAATCCCGCATCATGCTAAATTATCTTGTTTTTCCTAAACAACACATTGTAACTCGAAAAACTTTGGTGTTGCGTGTATGTCAAAGCGTATAGCCTCAAAAGAGAACGCACAGGAGAGTTTTCTCTCGAAAGAATGTGTAAGAATACCACGTTATAAGGAAATACAGTGTTGCAGAGTAAAGACAAATACGTACATATTGGAAAAACTTAAACTTTACGAGAAGAAATAAGGCATCTTACAAAATTAGTTTGTATCTCCTAAACAACACGTTATAACTCGAAAAGATTTGGTGTGGTGTGTACGTCTAAACGTGTAGCCTAAAAAGAGAACCCACAGGGATAATTTTCTTTCGTCAAAATTTGTCAGAAAACCACGTTTTAAAGAAATCCCGCATCGTGTGAAATTATCTTGTTTTTCCTAAAAAACACGTTGTAACTCGAAAAGCTTTGGTGTTGCGTGTATGTCTAAGCATGTAGCCTCAAAGGGGAACGCACAGGAGAGTTTTCTCTCGAAAGAATAATATGCAAAAATACCACGTTATAAGGAAATACAGTGTTGCAGAGTAAAGGCAAATATGTACGTAATGGAAACACTTAAACTTTATGAGAAGAAATAACGCATCGTAAAAAAATTAGCTTGTATCTCCTAAACAACACGTTGTAACTCGAAAAGATTTGGTGTTGCGTGAATGTCTAAGCATGTAGCCTCAAAGGAGAACGCACAGGAGAGTTTTCTCTCGAAAGAATATGCAAGAATACCACGTTATAAGGAAATACAGTGTTGCAGAGTAAAGGCAAATAAGTACATAATGGAAACACTTAAACTTTATGAGAAGAAATAACGCATCGTAAAAAAATTAGCTTGTTTCTCCTAAACAACACGTTGTAACTCGAAAAGATTTGCTGTGGCGTGTACGTCTAAATGTGTAGCCTCAAAAGAGAACCCACGGAGTATTTTCTTTCGTCAAAATTTGTCAGAAAACCACGTTTTAAGGAAATCCCGCATCATGCGAAATTATCTTGTTTTTCCTAAACAACACGTTGTAACTCGAAAAGCTTTGGTGTTGCGTGTATGTCTAAGCGTGTAGCCTCAAAAGAGAACGCAAAGGAGAGTTTTTTCTCGAAAGAATATGTAAGAATACCACGTTATTAGGAAATACAATGTTGCAGAGTAAAGACAAATACTTACGTCTTGGAAAAACTTTACGAGAAGAAATAACGCATCGTAAGAAATTAGCTTGTATCTCCTAAACAACACGTTGTAACTCGAAAAGCTTTGGTGTTGCGTGTATGTGTAAGCGTGTAGCCTCAAAGGAGAACGCAAAGGAAAGTTTTTTCTCGAAAGAATATGTAAGAATACCACGTTATTAGGAAATACAGTGTTGCAGAGTAAAGACAAATACTTATGTATTGGAAAAACTTTACGAGAAGAAATAACGCATCGTACAAAATTAGCTTGTATCTACTAAACAACACGTTGCAACTTAAAAAGATTTGGTGTGGCCTGTACGTCTAAACGTGTAGCCTGAAGAAAGAAGCCATAGGAGAATTTTCTTTGGTCAAAATTTGTCAGAAAACCACGTATTAATGAAATCCCGCATCGTGCGAAATTATCTTGTTTTTCCTAAACAAAACGTTTTAACTCGAAATGCTTTGGTGTTGCGTGTATGTCTAAGCGTGTAGCCTCAAAAGAGAACGCACAGGAGAGTTTTCTCTCGAAAGAATATGTAAGAATACCACGTTATAAGGAAATACAGTGTTGCAGAGTAAAGACAAATACGTACTTACTGGAAAAACTAAAACTTTACGAGAAGAAATAACGCATCGTACAAAATTAGCTTGTATCTCCTAAACAACACGTTGTAACTTGAAAAGATTTGGTGTGGCTTGTACGTCTAAACGTGTAGCCTCACAAGAGTACCCACAGGAGAGTTTTATTTCGTCAAAATTTGTCAGAAAACCACGTTTTAAGGAAATCCCGCATCTTGCGAAATTATCTTGTTTTTCCTAAACAACACGTTGTAACTCGAAAAGCTTTGGTGTTGCGTGAATGTCTAAGCATGTAGCCTCAAAGGAGAACGCACAGGAGAGTTTTCTCTCGAAAGAATATGCAAGAATACCACGTTATAAGGAAATACAGTGTTGCAGAGTAAAGGCAAATATGTACGTAATGGAAACACTTAAACTTTATGAGAAGAAATAACGCATCGTAGAAAAATTAGCTTGTTTCTCCTAAACAACACGTTGTAACTCGAAAAGATTTGGTGTGGCGTGTACGTCTAAATGTGTAGCCTCAAAAGAGAACCCACAGGAGTATTTTCTTTCGTCAAAATTTGTCAGAAAACCACGTTTTAAGGAAATCCCGCATCGTGCAAAAATATCTTGTTTTTCCTAAACAACACGTTGTAACTCGAAAAGCTTTGGTGTTGCATGTATGTCTAAGCGTGTAGCCTCAAAAGAGAACGCACAGGAGAGTTTTTTCTCGAAAGAATATGTAAGAATACCACGTTATTAGGAAATACAGTGTTGCAGAGTAAAGAAAAATACTTACGTCTTGGAAAAACTTTACGAGAAGAAATAACGCATCGTAAGAAATTAGCTTGTATCTCCTAAACAACACGTTGTAACATAAAAAGATTTGGTGTGGCCTGTACGTCTAAACGTGTAGCCTGAAAAGAGAACCCATAGGAGAATTTTCTTTGGTCAAAATTTGTCAGAAAACCATGTATTAAGGAAATCCCGCATAGTGCGACATTATCTTGTTTTTCCTAAACCAAACGTTTTAACTCGAAAAGCTTTCATGTTGCGTGTATGTCTAAGCGTGTAGCCTCAAAAGAGAAGACACAGGAGAGTTTTCTCTCGAAAGAATATGTAAGAATACCACGTTATAAGGAAATACAGTGTTGCAGAGTAAAGACAAATACGTACTTATTGGAAAAACTTAAACCTTACGAGAAGAAATAAGGCATCTTACAAAATTAGTTTGTATCTCCTAAACAACACATTATAACTCGAAAAGATTTGGTGTGGTGTGTATGTCTAAACGAGTAGCCTCAAAAGAGAACCCACAGGAAAATTTTCTTTCATCAAAATTTGTCAGAAAACCACGTTTTAAGGAAAACCCGCATTCTGCGAAATTATCTTGTTTTTCTTAAACAAAACGTTTAAACTCGAAAAGCTTTGGTGTTGCGTGTATGTCTAAGCGTGTAGCCTCAATAGAGAACGCACAGGAGAGTTTTCTCTCGAAAGAATATGTAAGAATACCACGTTATAAGGAAATACAGTGTTGCAGAGTAAAGACAAATATGTACTTATTGGAAAAACTTAAACTTAAGAGAAGAAATAACGCATCGTACAAAATTAGCTTGTATCTCCTAAACAACACGTTGTAACTTAAAAAGATTTGGTGTGGCCTGTACGTCTAAACGTGTAGCCTCAAATGAGAACCCATAGGCGAATTTTCTTTGGTCAAAATTTGTCAGAAAACCACGTATTAAGGAAATTCCGCATCGTGCGAAATTATCTTGTTTTTCCTAAACAAAACGTTTTAACTCGAAAAGCTTTGGTGTTGCGTGTATGTCTAAGCCTGTAACCTCAAAGGAGAATGCCCAGGAGAGTTTTCTCTCGAAAGAATATGTAAGAATACCACGTTATAAGGAAATACAGTGTTGCAGAGTAAAGACAAATACGTACTTATTGGAAAAACTTAAACTTTACGAGAAGAAATAAGGCATCTTACAAAATTAGTTTGTATCTCCTAAACAACACGTTATAACTTGAAAGATTTGGTGTGGTGTGTACGTCTAAACTTGTAGCCTCAAAAGAGAACCCACAGGATAATTTTCTTTCGTCAAAATTTGTCAGAAAACCACGTTTTAAGGAAATCCCGCATCTTGCGAAATTATCTTGTTTTTCCTAAACAAAACGTTTTAACTCGAAATGCTTTGGTGTTGCGTGTATGTCTAAGCGTGTAGCCTCAAAAGAGAACGCACAGGAGAGTTTTCTCTCGAAAGAATACGTAAGGATACCACGTTATAAGGAAATACAGTGTTGCAGAGTAAAGACAAATACGTACATATTGGAAACACTTTATGAGAGAAATAACGCATCTGGCAAAATTAGCTTGTATGTCCTAAACAACTCGTTGTAACTCGAAAAGATTTGGTGTGGGGTGCACGTCTAAACGTGTAGCCTCAAAAGAGTACCCACAGGAGAGTTTTATTTCGTCAAAATTTGTCAGAAAACCACGTTTTAAGGAAATCCCGCATCTTGCGAAATTATCTTGTTTTTCCTAAACAACACGTTGTAAATCGAAAAGCTTTGGTGTTGCGTGAATGTTTAAGCATGTAGCCTCAAAGGAGAACGCACAGGAGAGTTTTCTCTCGAAAGAATATGCAAGAATACCACGTTATAAGGAAATACAGTGTTGCAGAGTAAAGGCAAATATGTACGTAATGGAAACACTAAAACTTTATGAGAAGAAATAACGCATCGTAAAAAATTAGCTTGTTTCTCCTAAACAACACGTTGTAACTCGAAATGATTTGGTGTGGCATGTACGTCTAAATGTGTAGCCTCAAAAGAGAACCCACAGGAGTATTTTCTTTCGTCAAAATTTGTCAGAAAACCATGTTTTAAGGAAATCCCGCATCGTGCGAAATTATCTTGTTTTTCCTAAACAACACGTTGTAACTCGAAAAGCTTTGGTGTTGCGTGTATGTCTAAGCGTGTAGCCTCAAAAGAGAACGCAAAGGAGAGATTTTTCTCAAAACAATGTGTAAGAATACCACGTTTTTAGGAAATACAGTGTTGCAGAGTAAAGACAAATACTTACATATTGGAAAAAACTTTACGAGAAGAAATAACGCATCGTAAGAAATTAGCTTGTATCTCCTAAACAACACGTTGTAACTTAAAAAGATTTGGTGTGGCCTGTACGTCTAAACGTGTAGCCTGAAAAGAGAACCCATAGGAGAATTTTCTTTGGTCAAAATATGTCAGAAAACCACGTATTAAGGAAATCCCGCATAGTGCGAAATTATCTTGTTTTTTCTAAACCAAACGTTTTAACTCGAAAAGCTTTGGTGTTGCGTGTATGTCTAAGCGTGTAGCCTCAAAAGAGAACGCACAGGAGAGTTTTCTCTCGAAAGAATATGTAAGAATACCACGTTATAAGGAAATACAGTGTTGCACAGTAAAGACAAATACGTACTTATTGGAAAAACTTAAACCTTACGAGAAGAAATAAGGCATCTTAAAAAATTAGTTTGTATCTCCTAAAGAACACGTTGTAACTTAAAAAGATTTGGTGTGGCCTGTACGTCTAAACGTGTAGCCTCAAAAGAGAACCCATAGGCGAATTTTCTTTGGTCAAAATTTGTCAGAAAACCACGTATTAAGGAAATTCCGCATCGTGAGAAATTATCTTGTTTTTCCTAAACAAAACGTTTTAACTCGAAAAGCTTTGGTGTTGCGTGTATGTCTAAGCCTGTAACCTCAAAGGAGAATGCCCAGGAGAGTTTTCTCTCGAAAGAATATGTAAGAATACCACGTTATAAGGAAATACAGTGTTGCAGAGTAAAGACAAATACGTACTTATTGGAAAAACTTAAAACTTTACGAGAAGAAATAAGGCATCTTACAAAATTAGTTTGTATCTCCTAAACAACACGTTATAACTTGAAAAGATTTGGTGTGGTGTGTACGTCTAAACTTGTAGCCTCAAAAGAGAACCCACAGGATAATTTTCTTTCGTCAAAATTTGTCAGAAAACCACATTTTAAGGAAATCCCGCACCTTGCGAAATTATCTTGTTTTTCCTAAACAACACGTTGTAACTCGAAAGCTTTGGTGTTGCGTGTATGTCTAAGCGTGTAGCCTTAAAAGAGAACGCACAGGAGAGTTTTCTCTCGAAAGAATATGTAAGGATACCACGTTATGAAAATCACGTTTTAAGGAAATCCCGCATCGTGCGAAATTATCTTGTTTTTCCTAAACAACACGTTGTAAGTCGAAAAGCTTTCATGTTGCGTGTATGTCTAAGTGTGTAGCCTCAAAAGAGAAGGCACAGGACAGTTTTCTCTCGAAAGGATATGTAAGAATACCACTTCATAAGGAAATACAGTTTTGCAGAGTAAAGACATATACGTACGCATTGGAAACTCTTTACGAGAAGAAATAACGCATAGTACAAAATTAGCTTGTATCTCCAAAACTACACGTTGTATCTCGAAAAGAATTGTTGTGGCGTGTACGTCTTAACATGTAGCATCTAAAGAGAACCAAAAGGAGAATTTTCTTTCGTCAAAATTTTTCAGAAAATCACGTTTTAAGGAAATCCCGCATCGTGCGAAATTATCTTGTTTTTCCTAAACAACACGTTGTAAGTCGAAAAGCTTTCATGTTGCGTGTATGTCTACGTGTGTAGCCTCAAAAGAGAAGGCACAGGACAGTTTTCTCTCGAAAGGATATGTAAGAATACCACTTCATAAGGAAATACAGTTTTGCAGAGTAAAGACATATACGTACGCATTGGAAACTCTTTACGAGAAGAAATAACGCATAGTACAAAATTAGCTTGTATCTCCAAAACTACACGTTGTATCTCGAAAAGAATTGTTGTGGTGTGTACGTCTTAACATGTAGCATCTAAAGAGAACCAAAAGGAGAATTTTCTTTAGTCAAAATTTTTCAGAAAATCACGTTTTAAGGAAATCCCGCATCGTGCGAAATTATCTTGTTTTTCCTAAACAACACGTTGTAAGTCGAAAAGCTTTCATGTTGCGTGTATGTCTACGTGTGTAGCCTCAAAAGAGAAGGCACAGGACAGTTTTCTCTCGAAAGGATATGTAAGAATACCACTTCATAAGGAAATACAGTTTTGCAGAGTAAAGACATATACGTACGCATTGGAAACTCTTTACGAGAAGAAATAACGCATAGTACAAAATTAGCTTGTATCTCCAAAACTACACGTTGTATCTCGAAAAGAATTGTTGTGGCGTGTACGTCTTAACATGTAGCATCTAAAGAGAACCAAAAGGAGAATTTTCTTTCGTCAATATTTTTAAGAAAATCACGTTTTAAGGAAATCCCGCATCGTGCGAAATTATCTTGTTTTTCCTAAACAACACGTTGTAAGTCGAAAAGTTTTCATGTTGCGTGTATGTCTAAGTGTGTAGCCTCAAAAGAGAAGGCACAGGACAGTTTTCTCTCGAAAGGATATGTAAGAATACCACTTCATAAGGAAATACAGTTTTGCAGAGTAAAGACATATACGTACGCATTGGAAACTCTTTACGAGAAGAAATAACGCATCGTACAAAATTAGCTTGTATCTCCAAAACTACACGTTGTATCTCGAAAAGAATTGTTGTGGCGTGTACGTCTTAACATGTAGCATCTAAAGAGAACCAAAAGGAGAATTTTCTTTCGTCAAAATTTTTCAGAAAATCACGTTTTAAGGAAATCCCGCATCGTGCGAAATTATCTTGTTTTTCCTAAACAACACGTTGTAAGTCGAAAAGCTTTCATGTTGCGTGTATGTCTACGTGTGTAGCCTCAAAAGAGAAGGCACAGGACAGTTTTCTCTCGAAAGGATATGTAAGAATACCACTTCATAAGGAAATACAGTTTTGCAGAGTAAAGACATATACGTACGCATTGGAAACTCTTTACGAGAAGAAATAACGCATAGTACAAAATTAGCTTGTATCTCCAAAACTACACGTTGTATCTCGAAAAGAATTGTTGTGGCGTGTACGTCTTAACATGTAGCATCTAAAGAGAACCAAAAGGAGAATTTTCTTTCGTCAAAATTTTTCAGAAAATCACGTTTTAAGGAAATCCCGCATCATGCGAAATTATCTTGTTTTTCCTAAACAACACGTTGTAACTCGAAAAGCTTTGGTGTTGCGTGTATGTCTAAGCGTGTAGCCTCAAAAGAGAACGCAAAGGAGAGTTTTTTCTCGAAAGAATATGTAAGAATACCACGTTATTAGGAAATACAATGTTGCAGAGTAAAGACAAATACTTACGTCTTGGAAAAACTTTACGAGAAGAAATAACGCATCGTAAGAAATTAGCTTGTATCTCCTAAACAACACGTTGTAACTCGAAAAGCTTTGGTGTTGCGTGTATGTGTAAGCGTGTAGCCTCAAAGGAGAACGCAAAGGAAAGTTTTTTCTCGAAAGAATATGTAAGAATACCACGTTATTAGGAAATACAGTGTTGCAGAGTAAAGACAAATACTTATGTATTGGAAAAACTTTACGAGAAGAAATAACGCATCGTACAAAATTAGCTTGTATCTACTAAACAACACGTTGCAACTTAAAAAGATTTGGTGTGGCCTGTACGTCTAAACGTGTAGCCTGAAGAAAGAAGCCATAGGAGAATTTTCTTTGGTCAAAATTTGTCAGAAAACCACGTATTAATGAAATCCCGCATCGTGCGAAATTATCTTGTTTTTCCTAAACAAAACGTTTTAACTCGAAATGCTTTGGTGTTGCGTGTATGTCTAAGCGTGTAGCCTCAAAAGAGAACGCACAGGAGAGTTTTCTCTCGAAAGAATATGTAAGAATACCACGTTATAAGGAAATACAGTGTTGCAGAGTAAAGACAAATACGTACTTACTGGAAAAACTAAAACTTTACGAGAAGAAATAACGCATCGTACAAAATTAGCTTGTATCTCCTAAACAACACATTGTAACTTGAAAAGATTTGGTGTGGCTTGTACGTCTAAACGTGTAGCCTCACAAGAGTACCCACAGGAGAGTTTTATTTCGTCAAAATTTGTCAGAAAACCACGTTTTAAGGAAATCCCGCATCTTGCGAAATTATCTTGTTTTTCCTAAACAACACGTTGTAACTCGAAAAGCTTTGGTGTTGCGTGAATGTCTAAGCATGTAGCCTCAAAGGAGAACGCACAGGAGAGTTTTCTCTCGAAAGAATATGCAAGAATACCACGTTATAAGGAAATACAGTGTTGCAGAGTAAAGGCAAATATGTACGTAATGGAAACACTTAAACTTTATGAGAAGAAATAACGCATCGTAGAAAAATTAGCTTGTTTCTCCTAAACAACACGTTGTAACTCGAAAAGATTTGGTGTGGCGTGTACGTCTAAATGTGTAGCCTCAAAAGAGAACCCACAGGAGTATTTTCTTTCGTCAAAATTTGTCAGAAAACCACGTTTTAAGGAAATCCCGCATCGTGCAAAAATATCTTGTTTTTCCTAAACAACACGTTGTAACTCGAAAAGCTTTGGTGTTGCATGTATGTCTAAGCGTGTAGCCTCAAAAGAGAACGCACAGGAGAGTTTTTTCTCGAAAGAATATGTAAGAATACCACGTTATTAGGAAATACAGTGTTGCAGAGTAAAGAAAAATACTTACGTCTTGGAAAAACTTTACGAGAAGAAATAACGCATCGTAAGAAATTAGCTTGTATCTCCTAAACAACACGTTGTAACATAAAAAGATTTGGTGTGGCCTGTACGTCTAAACGTGTAGCCTGAAAAGAGAACCCATAGGAGAATTTTCTTTGGTCAAAATTTGTCAGAAAACCATGTATTAAGGAAATCCCGCATAGTGCGACATTATCTTGTTTTTCCTAAACCAAACGTTTTAACTCGAAAAGCTTTCATGTTGCGTGTATGTCTAAGCGTGTAGCCTCAAAAGAGAAGACACAGGAGAGTTTTCTCTCGAAAGAATATGTAAGAATACCACGTTATAAGGAAATACAGTGTTGCAGAGTAAAGACAAATACGTACTTATTGGAAAAACTTAAACCTTACGAGAAGAAATAAGGCATCTTACAAAATTAGTTTGTATCTCCTAAACAACACATTATAACTCGAAAAGATTTGGTGTGGTGTGTATGTCTAAACGAGTAGCCTCAAAAGAGAACCCACAGGAAAATTTTCTTTCATCAAAATTTGTCAGAAAACCACGTTTTAAGGAAAACCCGCATTCTGCGAAATTATCTTGTTTTTCTTAAACAAAACGTTTAAACTCGAAAAGCTTTGGTGTTGCGTGTATGTCTAAGCGTGTAGCCTCAATAGAGAACGCACAGGAGAGTTTTCTCTCGAAAGAATATGTAAGAATACCACGTTATAAGGAAATACAGTGTTGCAGAGTAAAGACAAATATGTACTTATTGGAAAAACTTAAACTTAAGAGAAGAAATAACGCATCGTACAAAATTAGCTTGTATCTCCTAAACAACACGTTGTAACTTAAAAAGATTTGGTGTGGCCTGTACGTCTAAACGTGTAGCCTCAAATGAGAACCCATAGGCGAATTTTCTTTGGTCAAAATTTGTCAGAAAACCACGTATTAAGGAAATTCCGCATCGTGCGAAATTATCTTGTTTTTCCTAAACAAAACGTTTTAACTCGAAAAGCTTTGGTGTTGCGTGTATGTCTAAGCCTGTAACCTCAAAGGAGAATGCCCAGGAGAGTTTTCTCTCGAAAGAATATGTAAGAATACCACGTTATAAGGAAATACAGTGTTGCAGAGTAAAGACAAATACGTACTTATTGGAAAAACTTAAACTTTACGAGAAGAAATAAGGCATCTTACAAAATTAGTTTGTATCTCCTAAACAACACGTTATAACTTGAAAGATTTGGTGTGGTGTGTACGTCTAAACTTGTAGCCTCAAAAGAGAACCCACAGGATAATTTTCTTTCGTCAAAATTTGTCAGAAAACCACGTTTTAAGGAAATCCCGCATCTTGCGAAATTATCTTGTTTTTCCTAAACAAAACGTTTTAACTCGAAATGCTTTGGTGTTGCGTGTATGTCTAAGCGTGTAGCCTCAAAAGAGAACGCACAGGAGAGTTTTCTCTCGAAAGAATACGTAAGGATACCACGTTATAAGGAAATACAGTGTTGCAGAGTAAAGACAAATACGTACATATTGGAAACACTTTATGAGAGAAATAACGCATCTGGCAAAATTAGCTTGTATGTCCTAAACAACTCGTTGTAACTCGAAAAGATTTGGTGTGGGGTGCACGTCTAAACGTGTAGCCTCAAAAGAGTACCCACAGGAGAGTTTTATTTCGTCAAAATTTGTCAGAAAACCACGTTTTAAGGAAATCCCGCATCTTGCGAAATTATCTTGTTTTTCCTAAACAACACGTTGTAAATCGAAAAGCTTTGGTGTTGCGTGAATGTTTAAGCATGTAGCCTCAAAGGAGAACGCACAGGAGAGTTTTCTCTCGAAAGAATATGCAAGAATACCACGTTATAAGGAAATACAGTGTTGCAGAGTAAAGGCAAATATGTACGTAATGGAAACACTAAAACTTTATGAGAAGAAATAACGCATCGTAAAAAATTAGCTTGTTTCTCCTAAACAACACGTTGTAACTCGAAATGATTTGGTGTGGCATGTACGTCTAAATGTGTAGCCTCAAAAGAGAACCCACAGGAGTATTTTCTTTCGTCAAAATTTGTCAGAAAACCATGTTTTAAGGAAATCCCGCATCGTGCGAAATTATCTTGTTTTTCCTAAACAACACGTTGTAACTCGAAAAGCTTTGGTGTTGCGTGTATGTCTAAGCGTGTAGCCTCAAAAGAGAACGCAAAGGAGAGATTTTTCTCAAAACAATGTGTAAGAATACCACGTTTTTAGGAAATACAGTGTTGCAGAGTAAAGACAAATACTTACATATTGGAAAAAACTTTACGAGAAGAAATAACGCATCGTAAGAAATTAGCTTGTATCTCCTAAACAACACGTTGTAACTTAAAAAGATTTGGTGTGGCCTGTACGTCTAAACGTGTAGCCTGAAAAGAGAACCCATAGGAGAATTTTCTTTGGTCAAAATATGTCAGAAAACCACGTATTAAGGAAATCCCGCATAGTGCGAAATTATCTTGTTTTTTCTAAACCAAACGTTTTAACTCGAAAAGCTTTGGTGTTGCGTGTATGTCTAAGCGTGTAGCCTCAAAAGAGAACGCACAGGAGAGTTTTCTCTCGAAAGAATATGTAAGAATACCACGTTATAAGGAAATACAGTGTTGCACAGTAAAGACAAATACGTACTTATTGGAAAAACTTAAACCTTACGAGAAGAAATAAGGCATCTTAAAAAATTAGTTTGTATCTCCTAAAGAACACGTTGTAACTTAAAAAGATTTGGTGTGGCCTGTACGTCTAAACGTGTAGCCTCAAAAGAGAACCCATAGGCGAATTTTCTTTGGTCAAAATTTGTCAGAAAACCACGTATTAAGGAAATTCCGCATCGTGAGAAATTATCTTGTTTTTCCTAAACAAAACGTTTTAACTCGAAAAGCTTTGGTGTTGCGTGTATGTCTAAGCCTGTAACCTCAAAGGAGAATGCCCAGGAGAGTTTTCTCTCGAAAGAATATGTAAGAATACCACGTTATAAGGAAATACAGTGTTGCAGAGTAAAGACAAATACGTACTTATTGGAAAAACTTAAAACTTTACGAGAAGAAATAAGGCATCTTACAAAATTAGTTTGTATCTCCTAAACAACACGTTATAACTTGAAAAGATTTGGTGTGGTGTGTACGTCTAAACTTGTAGCCTCAAAAGAGAACCCACAGGATAATTTTCTTTCGTCAAAATTTGTCAGAAAACCACATTTTAAGGAAATCCCGCACCTTGCGAAATTATCTTGTTTTTCCTAAACAACACGTTGTAACTCGAAAGCTTTGGTGTTGCGTGTATGTCTAAGCGTGTAGCCTTAAAAGAGAACGCACAGGAGAGTTTTCTCTCGAAAGAATATGTAAGGATACCACGTTATGAAAATCACGTTTTAAGGAAATCCCGCATCGTGCGAAATTATCTTGTTTTTCCTAAACAACACGTTGTAAGTCGAAAAGCTTTCATGTTGCGTGTATGTCTAAGTGTGTAGCCTCAAAAGAGAAGGCACAGGACAGTTTTCTCTCGAAAGGATATGTAAGAATACCACTTCATAAGGAAATACAGTTTTGCAGAGTAAAGACATATACGTACGCATTGGAAACTCTTTACGAGAAGAAATAACGCATAGTACAAAATTAGCTTGTATCTCCAAAACTACACGTTGTATCTCGAAAAGAATTGTTGTGGCGTGTACGTCTTAACATGTAGCATCTAAAGAGAACCAAAAGGAGAATTTTCTTTCGTCAAAATTTTTCAGAAAATCACGTTTTAAGGAAATCCCGCATCGTGCGAAATTATCTTGTTTTTCCTAAACAACACGTTGTAAGTCGAAAAGCTTTCATGTTGCGTGTATGTCTACGTGTGTAGCCTCAAAAGAGAAGGCACAGGACAGTTTTCTCTCGAAAGGATATGTAAGAATACCACTTCATAAGGAAATACAGTTTTGCAGAGTAAAGACATATACGTACGCATTGGAAACTCTTTACGAGAAGAAATAACGCATAGTACAAAATTAGCTTGTATCTCCAAAACTACACGTTGTATCTCGAAAAGAATTGTTGTGGTGTGTACGTCTTAACATGTAGCATCTAAAGAGAACCAAAAGGAGAATTTTCTTTAGTCAAAATTTTTCAGAAAATCACGTTTTAAGGAAATCCCGCATCGTGCGAAATTATCTTGTTTTTCCTAAACAACACGTTGTAAGTCGAAAAGCTTTCATGTTGCGTGTATGTCTACGTGTGTAGCCTCAAAAGAGAAGGCACAGGACAGTTTTCTCTCGAAAGGATATGTAAGAATACCACTTCATAAGGAAATACAGTTTTGCAGAGTAAAGACATATACGTACGCATTGGAAACTCTTTACGAGAAGAAATAACGCATAGTACAAAATTAGCTTGTATCTCCAAAACTACACGTTGTATCTCGAAAAGAATTGTTGTGGCGTGTACGTCTTAACATGTAGCATCTAAAGAGAACCAAAAGGAGAATTTTCTTTCGTCAATATTTTTAAGAAAATCACGTTTTAAGGAAATCCCGCATCGTGCGAAATTATCTTGTTTTTCCTAAACAACACGTTGTAAGTCGAAAAGTTTTCATGTTGCGTGTATGTCTAAGTGTGTAGCCTCAAAAGAGAAGGCACAGGACAGTTTTCTCTCGAAAGGATATGTAAGAATACCACTTCATAAGGAAATACAGTTTTGCAGAGTAAAGACATATACGTACGCATTGGAAACTCTTTACGAGAAGAAATAACGCATCGTACAAAATTAGCTTGTATCTCCAAAACTACACGTTGTATCTCGAAAAGAATTGTTGTGGCGTGTACGTCTTAACATGTAGCATCTAAAGAGAACCAAAAGGAGAATTTTCTTTCGTCAAAATTTTTCAGAAAATCACGTTTTAAGGAAATCCCGCATCGTGCGAAATTATCTTGTTTTTCCTAAACAACACGTTGTAAGTCGAAAAGCTTTCATGTTGCGTGTATGTCTACGTGTGTAGCCTCAAAAGAGAAGGCACAGGACAGTTTTCTCTCGAAAGGATATGTAAGAATACCACTTCATAAGGAAATACAGTTTTGCAGAGTAAAGACATATACGTACGCATTGGAAACTCTTTACGAGAAGAAATAACGCATAGTACAAAATTAGCTTGTATCTCCAAAACTACACGTTGTATCTCGAAAAGAATTGTTGTGGCGTGTACGTCTTAACATGTAGCATCTAAAGAGAACCAAAAGGAGAATTTTCTTTCGTCAAAATTTTTCAGAAAATCACGTTTTAAGGAAATCCCGCATCGTGCGAAATTATCTTGTTTTTCCTAAACAACACGTTGTAAGTCGAAAAGCTTTCATGTTGCGTGTATGTCTACGTGTGTAGCCTCAAAAGAGAAGGCACAGGACAGTTTTCTCTCGAAAGGATATGTAAGAATACCACTTCATAAGGAAATACAGTTTTGCAGAGTAAAGACATATACGTACGCATTGGAAACTCTTTACGAGAAGAAATAACGCATAGTACAAAATTAGCTTGTATCTCCAAAACTACACGTTGTATCTCGAAAAGAATTGTTGTGGCGTGTACGTCTTAACATGTAGCATCTAAAGAGAACCAAAAGGAGAATTTTCTTTCGTCAATATTTTTAAGAAAATCACGTTTTAAGGAAATCCCGCATCGTGCGAAATTATCTTGTTTTTCCTAAACAACACGTTGTAAGTCGAAAAGCTTTCATGTTGCGTGTATGTCTAAGTGTGTAGCCTCAAAAGAGAAGGCACAGGACAGTTTTCTCTCGAAAGGATGTGTAAGAATACCACTTCATAAGGAAATACAGTTTTGCAGAGTAAAGACATATACGTACGCATTGGAAACTCTTTACGAGAAGAAATAACGCATCGTACAAAATTAGCTTGTATCTCCAAAACTACACGTTGTATCTCGAAAAGAATTGTTGTGGCGTGTACGTCTTAACATGTAGCATCTAAAGAGAACCAAAAGGAGAATTTTCTTTCGTCAAAATTTTTCAGAAAATCACGTTTTAAGGAAATCCCGCATCGTGCGAAATTATCTTGTTTTTCCTAAACAACACGTTGTAAGTCGAAAAGCTTTCATGTTGCGTGTATGTCTACGTGTGTAGCCTCAAAAGAGAAGGCACAGGACAGTTTTCTCTCGAAAGGATATGTAAGAATACCACTTCATAAGGAAATACAGTTTTGCAGAGTAAAGACATATACGTACGCATTGGAAACTCTTTACGAGAAGAAATAACGCATAGTACAAAATTAGCTTGTATCTCCAAAACTACACGTTGTATCTCGAAAAGAATTGTTGTGGCGTGTACGTCTTAACATGTAGCATCTAAAGAGAACCAAAAGGAGAATTTTCTTTCGTCAAAATTTTTCAGAAAATCACGTTTTAAGGAAATCCCGCATCGTGCGAAATTATCTTGTTTTTCCTAAACAACACGTTGTAAGTCGAAAAGCTTTCATGTTGCGTGTATGTCTAAGTGTGTAGCCTCAAAAGAGAAGGCACAGGACAGTTTTCTCTCGAAAGGATATGTAAGAATACCACTTCATAAGGAAATACAGTTTTGCAGAGTAAAGACATATACGTACGCATTGGAAACTCTTTACGAGAAGAAATAACGCATCGTACAAAATTAGCTTGTATCTCCAAAACTACACGTTGTATCTCGAAAAGAATTGTTGTGGCGTGTACGTCTTAACATGTAGCATCTAAAGAGAACCAAAAGGAGAATTTTCTTTCGTCAAAATTTTTCAGAAAATCACGTTTTAAGGAAATCCCGCATCGTGCGAAATTATCTTGTTTTTCCTAAACAACACGTTGTAAGTCGAAAAGCTTTCATGTTGCGTGTATGTCTACGTGTGTAGCCTCAAAAGAGAAGGCACAGGACAGTTTTCTCTCGAAAGGATATGTAAGAATACCACTTCATAAGGAAATACAGTTTTGCAGAGTAAAGACATATACGTACGCATTGGAAACTCTTTACGAGAAGAAATAACGCATAGTACAAAATTAGCTTGTATCTCCAAAACTACACGTTGTATCTCGAAAAGAATTGTTGTGGCGTGTACGTCTTAACATGTAGCATCTAAAGAGAACCAAAAGGAGAATTTTCTTTCGTCAAAATTTTTCAGAAAATCACGTTTTAAGGAAATCCCGCATCGTGCGAAATTATCTTGTTTTTCCTAAACAACACGTTGTAAGTCGAAAAGCTTTCATGTTGCGTGTATGTCTAAGTGTGTAGCCTCAAAAGAGAAGGCACAGGACAGTTTTCTCTCGAAAGGATATGTAAGAATACCACTTCATAAGGAAATACAGTTTTGCAGAGTAAAGACATATACGTACGCATTGGAAACTCTTTACAAGAAGAAATAACGCATAGTACAAAATTAGCTTGTATCTCCAAAACTACACGTTGTATCTCGAAAAGAATTGTTGTGGCGTGTACGTCTTAACATGTAGCATCTAAAGAGAACCAAAAGGAGAATTTTCTTTCGTCAAAATTTTTCAGAAAATCACGTTTTAAGGAAATCCCGCATCGTGCGAAATTATCTTGTTTTTCCTAAACAACACGTTGTAAGTCGAAAAGCTTTCATGTTGCGTGTATGTCTAAGTGTGTAGCCTCAAAAGAGAAGGCACAGGACAGTTTTCTCTCGAAAGGATATGTAAGAATACCACTTCATAAGGAAATACAGTTTTGCAGAGTAAAGACATATACGTACGCATTGGAAACTCTTTACAAGAAGAAATAACGCATAGTACAAAATTAGCTTGTATCTCCAAAACTACACGTTGTATCTCGAAAAGAATTGTTGTGGCGTGTACGTCTTAACATGTAGCATCTAAAGAGAACCAAAAGGAGAATTTTCTTTCGTCAAAATTTTTCAGAAAATCACGTTTTAAGGAAATCCCGCATCGTGCGAAATTATCTTGTTTTTCCTAAACAACACGTTGTAAGTCGAAAAGCTTTCATGTTGCGTGTATGTCTAAGTGTGTAGCCTCAAAAGAGAAGGCACAGGACAGTTTTCTCTCGAAAGGATATGTAAGAATACCACTTCATAAGGAAATACAGTTTTGCAGAGTAAAGACATATACGTACGCATTGGAAACTCTTTACGAGAAGAAATAACGCATAGTACAAAATTAGCTTGTATCTCCAAAACTACACGTTGTATCTCGAAAAGAATTGTTGTGGCGTGTATGTCTTAACATGTAGCATCTAAAGAGAACCAAAAGGAGAATTTTCTTTCGTCAAAATTTTTCAGAAAATCACGTTTTAAGGAAATCCCGCATCGTGCGAAATTATCTTGTTTTTCCTAAACAACACGTTGTAAGTCGAAAAGCTTTCATGTTGCGTGTATGTCTAAGTGTGTAGCCTCAAAAGAGAAGGCACAGGACAGTTTTCTCTCGAAAGGATATGTAAGAATACCACTTCATAAGGAAATACAGTTTTGCAGAGTAAAGACATATACGTACGCATTGGAAACTCTTTACGAGAAGAAATAACGCATAGTACAAAATTAGCTTGTATCTCCAAAACTACACGTTGTATCTCGAAAAGAATTGTTGTGGCGTGTACGTCTTAACATGTAGCATCTAAAGAGAACCAAAAGGAGAATTTTCTTTCGTCAAAATTTTTCAGAAAATCACGTTTTAAGGAAATCCCGCATCGTGCGAAATTATCTTGTTTTTCCTAAACAACACGTTGTAAGTCGAAAAGCTTTCATGTTGCGTGTATGTCTAAGTGTGTAGCCTCAAAAGAGAAGGCACAGGACAGTTTTCTCTCGAAAGGATATGTAAGAATACCACTTCATAAGGAAATACAGTTTTGCAGAGTAAAGACATATACGTACGCATTGGAAACTCTTTACGAGAAGAAATAACGCATAGTACAAAATTAGCTTGTATCTCCAAAACTACACGTTGTATCTCGAAAAGAATTGTTGTGGCGTGTACGTCTTAACATGTAGCATCTAAAGAGAACCAAAAGGAGAATTTTCTTTCGTCAAAATTTTTCAGAAAATCACGTTTTAAGGAAATCCCGCATCGTGCGAAATTATCTTGTTTTTCCTAAACAACACGTTGTAAGTCGAAAAGCTATCATGTTGCGTGTATGTCTAAGTGTGTAGCCTCAAAAGAGAAGGCACAGGACAGTTTTCTCTCGAAAGGATATGTAAGAATACCACTTCATAAGGAAATACAGTTTTGCAGAGTAAAGACATATACGTATGCATTGGAAACTCTTTACGAGAAGAAATAACGCATAGTACAAAATTAGCTTGTATCTCCAAAACTACACGTTGTATCTCGAAAAGAATTGTTGTGGCGTGTACGTCTTAACATGTAGCATCTAAAGGGAACCAAAAGGAGAATTTTCTTGCGTCAAAATTTTTCAGAAAATCACGTTTTAAGGAAATCCCGCATCGTGCGAAATTATCTTGTTTTTCCTAAACAACACGTTGTAAGTCGAAAAGCTTTCATGTTGCGTGTATGTCTAAGTGTGTAGCCTCAAAAGAGAAGGCACAGGACAGTTTTCTCTCGAAAGGATATGTAAGAATACCACTTCATAAGGAAATACAGTTTTGCAGAGTAAAGACATATACGTACGCATTGGAAACTCTTTACGAGAAGAAATAACGCATAGTACAAAATTAGCTTGTATCTCCAAAACTACACGTTGTATCTCGAAAAGAATTGTTGTGGCGTGTACGTCTTAACATGTAGCATCTAAAGAGAACCAAAAGGAGAATTTTCTTTCGTCAAAATTTTTCAGAAAATCACGTTTTAAGGAAATCCCGCATCGTGCGAAATTATCTTGTTTTTCCTAAACAACACGTTGTAAGTCGAAAAGCTTTCATGTTGCGTGTATGTCTAAGTGTGTAGCCTCAAAAGAGAAGGCACAGGACAGTTTTCTCTCAAAAGGATATGTAAGAATACCACTTCATAAGGAAATACAGTTTTGCAGAGTAAAGACATATACGTACGCATTGGAAACTCTTTACGAGAAGAAATAACGCATAGTACAAAATTAGCTTGTATCTCCAAAACTACACGTTGTATCTCGAAAAGAATTGTTGTGGCGTGTACGTCTTAACATGTAGCATCTAAAGAGAACCAAAAGGAGAATTTTCTTTCGTCAAAATTTTTCAGAAAATCACGTTTTAAGGAAATCCCGCATCGTGCGAAATTATCTTGTTTTTCCTAAACAACACGTTGTAAGTCGAAAAGCTATCATGTTGCGTGTATGTCTAAGTGTGTAGCCTCAAAAGAGAAGGCACAGGACAGTTTTCTCTCGAAAGGATATGTAAGAATACCACTTCATAAGGAAATACAGTTTTGCAGAGTAAAGACATATACGTATGCATTGGAAACTCTTTACGAGAAGAAATAACGCATAGTACAAAATTAGCTTGTATCTCCAAAACTACACGTTGTATCTCGAAAAGAATTGTTGTGGCGTGTACGTCTTAACATGTAGCATCTAAAGGGAACCAAAAAGAGAATTTTCTTGCGTCAAAATTTTTCAGAAAATCACGTTTTAAGGAAATCCCGCATCGTGCGAAATTATCTTGTTTTTCCTAAACAACACGTTGTAAGTCGAAAAGCTTTCATGTTGCGTGTATGTCTACGTGTGTAGCCTCAAAAGAGAAGGCACAGGACAGTTTTCTCTCGAAAGGATATGTAAGAATACCACTTCATAAGGAAATACAGTTTTGCAGAGTAAAGACATATACGTACGCATTGGAAACTCTTTACGAGAAGAAATAACGCATAGTACAAAATTAGCTTGTATCTCCAAAACTACACGTTGTATCTCGAAAAGAATTGTTGTGGCGTGTACGTCTTAACATGTAGCATCTAAAGAGAACCAAAAGGAGAATTTTCTTTCGTCAAAATTTTTCAGAAAATCACGTTTTAAGGAAATCCCGCATCGTGCGAAATTATCTTGTTTTTCCTAAACAACACGTTGTAAGTCGAAAAGCTTTCATGTTGCGTGTATGTCTAAGTGTGTAGCCTCAAAAGAGAAGGCACAGGACAGTTTTCTCTCGAAAGGATATGTAAGAATACCACTTCATAAGGAAATACAGTTTTGCAGAGTAAAGACATATACGTACGCATTGGAAACTCTTTACGAGAAGAAATAACGCATAGTACAAAATTAGCTTGTATCTCCAAAACTACACGTTGTATCTCGAAAAGAATTGTTGTGGCGTGTACGTCTTAACATGTAGCATCTAAAGAGAACCAAAAGGAGAATTTTCTTTCGTCAAAATTTTTCAGAAAATCACGTTTTAAGGAAATCCCGCATCGTGCGAAATTATCTTGTTTTTCCTAAACAACACGTTGTAAGTCGAAAAGCTTTCATGTTGCGTGTATGTCTACGTGTGTAGCCTCAAAAGAGAAGGCACAGGACAGTTTTCTCTCGAAAGGATATGTAAGAATACCACTTCATAAGGAAATACAGTTTTGCAGAGTAAAGACATATACGTACGCATTGGAAACTCTTTACGAGAAGAAATAACGCATAGTACAAAATTAGCTTGTATCTCCAAAACTACACGTTGTATCTCGAAAAGAATTGTTGTGGCGTGTACGTCTTAACATGTAGCATCTAAAGAGAACCAAAAGGAGAATTTTCTTTCGTCAAAATTTTTCAGAAAATCACGTTTTAAGGAAATCCCGCATCGTGCGAAATTATCTTGTTTTTCCTAAACAACACGTTGTAAGTCGAAAAGCTTTCATGTTGCGTGTATGTCTAAGTGTGTAGCCTCAAAAGAGAAGGCACAGGACAGTTTTCTCTCGAAAGGATATGTAAGAATACCACTTCATAAGGAAATACAGTTTTGCAGAGTAAAGACATATACGTACGCATTGGAAACTCTTTACAAGAAGAAATAACGCATAGTACAAAATTAGCTTGTATCTCCAAAACTACACGTTGTATCTCGAAAAGAATTGTTGTGGCGTGTACGTCTTAACATGTAGCATCTAAAGAGAACCAAAAGGAGAATTTTCTTTCGTCAAAATTTTTCAGAAAATCACGTTTTAAGGAAATCCCGCATCGTGCGAAATTATCTTGTTTTTCCTAAACAACACGTTGTAAGTCGAAAAGCTTTCATGTTGCGTGTATGTCTAAGTGTGTAGCCTCAAAAGAGAAGGCACAGGACAGTTTTCTCTCGAAAGGATATGTAAGAATACCACTTCATAAGGAAATACAGTTTTGCAGAGTAAAGACATATACGTACGCATTGGAAACTCTTTACAAGAAGAAATAACGCATAGTACAAAATTAGCTTGTATCTCCAAAACTACACGTTGTATCTCGAAAAGAATTGTTGTGGCGTGTACGTCTTAACATGTAGCATCTAAAGAGAACCAAAAGGAGAATTTTCTTTCGTCAAAATTTTTCAGAAAATCACGTTTTAAGGAAATCCCGCATCGTGCGAAATTATCTTGTTTTTCCTAAACAACACGTTGTAAGTCGAAAAGCTTTCATGTTGCGTGTATGTCTAAGTGTGTAGCCTCAAAAGAGAAGGCACAGGACAGTTTTCTCTCGAAAGGATATGTAAGAATACCACTTCATAAGGAAATACAGTTTTGCAGAGTAAAGACATATACGTACGCATTGGAAACTCTTTACGAGAAGAAATAACGCATAGTACAAAATTAGCTTGTATCTCCAAAACTACACGTTGTATCTCGAAAAGAATTGTTGTGGCGTGTACGTCTTAACATGTAGCATCTAAAGAGAACCAAAAGGAGAATTTTCTTTCGTCAAAATTTTTCAGAAAATCACGTTTTAAGGAAATCCCGCATCGTGCGAAATTATCTTGTTTTTCCTAAACAACACGTTGTAAGTCGAAAAGCTTTCATGTTGCGTGTATGTCTAAGTGTGTAGCCTCAAAAGAGAAGGCACAGGACAGTTTTCTCTCGAAAGGATATGTAAGAATACCACTTCATAAGGAAATACAGTTTTGCAGAGTAAAGACATATACGTACGCATTGGAAACTCTTTACGAGAAGAAATAACGCATAGTACAAAATTAGCTTGTATCTCCAAAACTACACGTTGTATCTCGAAAAGAATTGTTGTGGCGTGTACGTCTTAACATGTAGCATCTAAAGAGAACCAAAAGGAGAATTTTCTTTCGTCAAAATTTTTCAGAAAATCACGTTTTAAGGAAATCCCGCATCGTGCGAAATTATCTTGTTTTTCCTAAACAACACGTTGTAAGTCGAAAAGCTTTCATGTTGCGTGTATGTCTAAGTGTGTAGCCTCAAAAGAGAAGGCACAGGACAGTTTTCTCTCGAAAGGATATGTAAGAATACCACTTCATAAGGAAATACAGTTTTGCAGAGTAAAGACATATACGTACGCATTGGAAACTCTTTACGAGAAGAAATAACGCATAGTACAAAATTAGCTTGTATCTCCAAAACTACACGTTGTATCTCGAAAAGAATTGTTGTGGCGTGTACGTCTTAACATGTAGCATCTAAAGAGAACCAAAAGGAGAATTTTCTTTCGTCAAAATTTTTCAGAAAATCACGTTTTAAGGAAATCCCGCATCGTGCGAAATTATCTTGTTTTTCCTAAACAACACGTTGTAAGTCGAAAAGCTATCATGTTGCGTGTATGTCTAAGTGTGTAGCCTCAAAAGAGAAGGCACAGGACAGTTTTCTCTCGAAAGGATATGTAAGAATACCACTTCATAAGGAAATACAGTTTTGCAGAGTAAAGACATATACGTATGCATTGGAAACTCTTTACGAGAAGAAATAACGCATAGTACAAAATTAGCTTGTATCTCCAAAACTACACGTTGTATCTCGAAAAGAATTGTTGTGGCGTGTACGTCTTAACATGTAGCATCTAAAGGGAACCAAAAGGAGAATTTTCTTGCGTCAAAATTTTTCAGAAAATCACGTTTTAAGGAAATCCCGCATCGTGCGAAATTATCTTGTTTTTCCTAAACAACACGTTGTAAGTCGAAAAGCTTTCATGTTGCGTGTATGTCTAAGTGTGTAGCCTCAAAAGAGAAGGCACAGGACAGTTTTCTCTCGAAAGGATATGTAAGAATACCACTTCATAAGGAAATACAGTTTTGCAGAGTAAAGACATATACGTACGCATTGGAAACTCTTTACGAGAAGAAATAACGCATAGTACAAAATTAGCTTGTATCTCCAAAACTACACGTTGTATCTCGAAAAGAATTGTTGTGGCGTGTACGTCTTAACATGTAGCATCTAAAGAGAACCAAAAGGAGAATTTTCTTTCGTCAAAATTTTTCAGAAAATCACGTTTTAAGGAAATCCCGCATCGTGCGAAATTATCTTGTTTTTCCTAAACAAAACGTTGTAAGTCGAAAAGCTTTCATGTTGCGTGTATGTCTAAGTGTGTAGCCTCAAAAGAGAAGGCACAGGACAGTTTTCTCTCAAAAGGATATGTAAGAATACCACTTCATAAGGAAATACAGTTTTGCAGAGTAAAGACATATACGTACGCATTGGAAACTCTTTACGAGAAGAAATAACGCATAGTACAAAATTAGCTTGTATCTCCAAAACTACACGTTGTATCTCGAAAAGAATTGTTGTGGCGTGTACGTCTTAACATGTAGCATCTAAAGAGAACCAAAAGGAGAATTTTCTTTCGTCAAAATTTTTCAGAAAATCACGTTTTAAGGAAATCCCGCATCGTGCGAAATTATCTTGTTTTTCCTAAACAACACGTTGTAAGTCGAAAAGCTATCATGTTGCGTGTATGTCTAAGTGTGTAGCCTCAAAAGAGAAGGCACAGGACAGTTTTCTCTCGAAAGGATATGTAAGAATACCACTTCATAAGGAAATACAGTTTTGCAGAGTAAAGACATATACGTATGCATTGGAAACTCTTTACGAGAAGAAATAACGCATAGTACAAAATTAGCTTGTATCTCCAAAACTACACGTTGTATCTCGAAAAGAATTGTTGTGGCGTGTACGTCTTAACATGTAGCATCTAAAGGGAACCAAAAGGAGAATTTTCTTGCGTCAAAATTTTTCAGAAAATCACGTTTTAAGGAAATCCCGCATCGTGCGAAATTATCTTGTTTTTCCTAAACAACACGTTGTAAGTCGAAAAGCTTTCATGTTGCGTGTATGTCTACGTGTGTAGCCTCAAAAGAGAAGGCACAGGACAGTTTTCTCTCGAAAGGATATGTAAGAATACCACTTCATAAGGAAATACAGTTTTGCAGAGTAAAGACATATACGTACGCATTGGAAACTCTTTACGAGAAGAAATAACGCATAGTACAAAATTAGCTTGTATCTCCAAAACTACACGTTGTATCTCGAAAAGAATTGTTGTGGCGTGTACGTCTTAACATGTAGCATCTAAAGAGAACCAAAAGGAGAATTTTCTTTCGTCAAAATTTTTCAGAAAATCACGTTTTAAGGAAATCCCGCATCGTGCGAAATTATCTTGTTTTTCCTAAACAACACGTTGTAAGTCGAAAAGCTTTCATGTTGCGTGTATGTCTAAGTGTGTAGCCTCAAAAGAGAAGGCACAGGACAGTTTTCTCTCGAAAGGATATGTAAGAATACCACTTCATAAGGAAATACAGTTTTGCAGAGTAAAGACATATACGTACGCATTGGAAACTCTTTACGAGAAGAAATAACGCATAGTACAAAATTAGCTTGTATCTCCAAAACTACACGTTGTATCTCGAAAAGAATTGTTGTGGCGTGTACGTCTTAACATGTAGCATCTAAAGAGAACCAAAAGGAGAATTTTCTTTCGTCAAAATTTTTCAGAAAATCACGTTTTAAGGAAATCCCGCATCGTGCGAAATTATCTTGTTTTTCCTAAACAACACGTTGTAAGTCGAAAAGCTTTCATGTTGCGTGTATGTCTACGTGTGTAGCCTCAAAAGAGAAGGCACAGGACAGTTTTCTCTCGAAAGGATATGTAAGAATACCACTTCATAAGGAAATACAGTTTTGCAGAGTAAAGACATATACGTACGCATTGGAAACTCTTTACGAGAAGAAATAACGCATAGTACAAAATTAGCTTGTATCTCCAAAACTACACGTTGTATCTCGAAAAGAATTGCTGTGGCGTGTACGTCTTAACATGTAGCATCTAAAGAGAACCAAAAGGAGAATTTTCTTTCGTCAAAATTTTTCAGAAAATCACGTTTTAAGGAAATCCCGCATCGTGCGAAATTATCTTGTTTTTCCTAAACAACACGTTGTAAGTCGAAAAGCTTTCATGTTGCGTGTATGTCTAAGTGTGTAACCTCAAAAGAGAAGGCACAGGACAGTTTTCTCTCGAAAGGATATGTAAGAATACCACTTCATAAGGAAATACAGTTTTGCAGAGTAAAGACATATACGTACGCATTGGAAACTCTTTACAAGAAGAAATAACGCATAGTACAAAATTAGCTTGTATCTCCAAAACTACACGTTGTATCTCGAAAAGAATTGTTGTGGCGTGTACGTCTTAACATGTAGCATCTAAAGAGAACCAAAAGGAGAATTTTCTTTCGTCAAAATTTTTCAGAAAATCACGTTTTAAGGAAATCCCGCATCGTGCGAAATTATCTTGTTTTTCCTAAACAACACGTTGTAAGTCGAAAAGCTTTCATGTTGCGTGTATGTCTAAGTGTGTAGCCTCAAAAGAGAAGGCACAGGACAGTTTTCTCTCGAAAGGATATGTAAGAATACCACTTCATAAGGAAATACAGTTTTGCAGAGTAAAGACATATACGTACGCATTGGAAACTCTTTACGAGAAGAAATAACGCATAGTACAAAATTAGCTTGTATCTCCAAAACTACACGTTGTATCTCGAAAAGAATTGTTGTGGCGTGTACGTCTTAACATGTAGCATCTAAAGAGAACCAAAAGGAGAATTTTCTTTCGTCAAAATTTTTCAGAAAATCACGTTTTAAGGAAATCCCGCATCGTGCGAAATTATCTTGTTTTTCCTAAACAACACGTTGTAAGTCGAAAAGCTTTCATGTTGCGTGTATGTCTAAGTGTGTAGCCTCAAAAGAGAAGGCACAGGACAGTTTTCTCTCGAAAGGATATGTAAGAATACCACTTCATAAGGAAATACAGTTTTGCAGAGTAAAGACATATACATACGCATTGGAAACTCTTTACGAGAAGAAATAACGCATAGTACAAAATTAGCTTGTATCTCCAAAACTACACGTTGTATCTCGAAAAGAATTGTTGTGGCGTGTACGTCTTAACATGTAGCATCTAAAGAGAACCAAAAGGAGAATTTTCTTTCGTCAAAATTTTTCAGAAAATCACGTTTTAAGGAAATCCCGCATCGTGCGAAATTATCTTGTTTTTCCTAAACAACACGTTGTAAGTCGAAAAGCTTTCATGTTTCGTGTATGTCTAAGTGTGTAGCCTCAAAAGAGAAGGCACAGGACAGTTTTCTCTCGAAAGGATATGTAAGAATACCACTTCATAAGGAAATACAGTTTTGCAGAGTAAAGACATATACGTACGCATTGGAAACTCTTTACGAGAAGAAATAACGCATAGTACAAAATTAGCTTGTATCTCCAAAACTACACGTTGTATCTCGAAAAGAATTGTTGTGGCGTGTACGTCTTAACATGTAGCATCTAAAGAGAACCAAAAGGAGAATTTTCTTTCGTCAAAATTTTTCAGAAAATCACGTTTTAAGGAAATCCCGCATCGTGCGAAATTATCTTGTTTTTCCTAAACAACACGTTGTAAGTCGAAAAGCTTTCATGTTGCGTGTATGTCTAAGTGTGTAGCCTCAAAAGAGAAGGCACAGGACAGTTTTCTCTCGAAAGGATATGTAAGAATACCACTTCATAAGGAAATACAGTTTTGCAGAGTAAAGACATATACGTAGGCATTGGAAACTCTTTACGAGAAGAAATAACGCATCGTACAAAATTAGCTTGTATCTCCAAAACTACACGTTGTATCTCGAAAAGAATTGTTGTGGCGTGTACGTCTTAACATGTAGCATCTAAAGAGAACCAAAAGGAGAATTTTCTTTCGTCAAAATTTTTCAGAAAATCACGTTTTAAGGAAATCCCGCATCGTGCGAAATTATCTTGTTTTTCCTAAACAACACGTTGTAAGTCGAAAAGCTTTCATGTTGCGTGTATGTCTAAGTGTGTAGCCTCAAAAGAGAAGGCACAGGACAGTTTTCTCTCGAAAGGATATGTAAGAATACCACTTCATAAGGAAATACAGTTTTGCAGAGTAAAGACATATACGTACGCATTGGAAACTCTTTACGAGAAGAAATAACGCATAGTACAAAATTAGCTTGTATCTCCAAAACTACACGTTGTATCTCGAAAAGAATTGTTGTGGCGTGTACGTCTTAACATGTAGCATCTAAAGAGAACCAAAAGGAGAATTTTCTTTCGTCAAAATTTTTCAGAAAATCACGTTTTAAGGAAATCCCGCATCGTGCGAAATTATCTTGTTTTTCCTAAACAACACGTTGTAAGTCGAAAAGCTTTCATGTTGCGTGTATGTCTAAGTGTGTAGCCTCAAAAGAGAAGGCACAGGACAGTTTTCTCTCGAAAGGATATGTAAGAATACCACTTCATAAGGAAATACAGTTTTGCAGAGTAAAGACATATGCGTACGCATTGGAAACTCTTTACGAGAAGAAATAACGCATAGTACAAAATTAGCTTGTATCTCCAAAACTACACGTTGTATCTCGAAAAGAATTGTTGTGGCGTGTACGTCTTAACATGTAGCATCTAAAGAGAACCAAAAGGAGAATTTTCTTTCGTCAAAATTTTTCAGAAAATCACGTTTTAAGGAAATCCCGCATCGTGCGAAATTATCTTGTTTTTCCTAAACAACACGTTGTAAGTCGAAAAGCTTTCATGTTGCGTGTATGTCTACGTGTGTAGCCTCAAAAGAGAAGGCACAGGACAGTTTTCTCTCGAAAGGATATGTAAGAATACCACTTCATAAGGAAATACAGTTTTGCAGAGTAAAGACATATACGTACGCATTGGAAACTCTTTACGAGAAGAAATAACGCATAGTACAAAATTAGCTTGTATCTCCAAAACTACACGTTGTATCTCGAAAAGAATTGCTGTGGCGTGTACGTCTTAACATGTAGCATCTAAAGAGAACCAAAAGGAGAATTTTCTTTCGTCAAAATTTTTCAGAAAATCACGTTTTAAGGAAATCCCGCATCGTGCGAAATTATCTTGTTTTTCCTAAACAACACGTTGTAAGTCGAAAAGCTTTCATGTTGCGTGTATGTCTAAGTGTGTAACCTCAAAAGAGAAGGCACAGGACAGTTTTCTCTCGAAAGGATATGTAAGAATACCACTTCATAAGGAAATACAGTTTTGCAGAGTAAAGACATATACGTACGCATTGGAAACTCTTTACAAGAAGAAATAACGCATAGTACAAAATTAGCTTGTATCTCCAAAACTACACGTTGTATCTCGAAAAGAATTGTTGTGGCGTGTACGTCTTAACATGTAGCATCTAAAGAGAACCAAAAGGAGAATTTTCTTTCGTCAAAATTTTTCAGAAAATCACGTTTTAAGGAAATCCCGCATCGTGCGAAATTATCTTGTTTTTCCTAAACAACACGTTGTAAGTCGAAAAGCTTTCATGTTGCGTGTATGTCTAAGTGTGTAGCCTCAAAAGAGAAGGCACAGGACAGTTTTCTCTCGAAAGGATATGTAAGAATACCACTGCATAAGGAAATACAGTTTTGCAGAGTAAAGACATATACGTACGCATTGGAAACTCTTTACGAGAAGAAATAACGCATAGTACAAAATTAGCTTGTATCTCCAAAACTACACGTTGTATCTCGAAAAGAATTGTTGTGGCGTGTACGTCTTAACATGTAGCATCTAAAGAGAACCAAAAGGAGAATTTTCTTTCGTCAAAATTTTTCAGAAAATCACGTTTTAAGGAAATCCCGCATCGTGCGAAATTATCTTGTTTTTCCTAAACAACACGTTGTAAGTCGAAAAGCTTTCATGTTGCGTGTATGTCTAAGTGTGTAGCCTCAAAAGAGAAGGCACTGGACAGTTTTCTCTCGAAAGGATATGTAAGAATACCACTTCATAAGGAAATACAGTTTTGCAGAGTAAAGACATATACATACGCATTGGAAACTCTTTACGAGAAGAAATAACGCATAGTACAAAATTAGCTTGTATCTCCAAAACTACACGTTGTATCTCGAAAAGAATTGTTGTGGCGTGTACGTCTTAACATGTAGCATCTAAAGAGAACCAAAAGGAGAATTTTCTTTCGTCAAAATTTTTCAGAAAATCACGTTTTAAGGAAATCCCGCATCGTGCGAAATTATCTTGTTTTTCCTAAACAACACGTTGTAAGTCGAAAAGCTTTCATGTTGCGTGTATGTCTAAGTGTGTAGCCTCAAAAGAGAAGGCACAGGACAGTTTTCTCTCGAAAGGATATGTAAGAATACCACTTCATAAGGAAATACAGTTTTGCAGAGTAAAGACATATACGTACGCATTGGAAACTCTTTACGAGAAGAAATAACGCATAGTACAAAATTAGCTTGTATCTCCAAAACTACACGTTGTATCTCGAAAAGAATTGTTGTGGCGTGTACGTCTTAACATGTAGCATCTAAAGAGAACCAAAAGGAGAATTTTCTTTCGTCAAAATTTTTCAGAAAATCACGTTTTAAGGAAATCCCGCATCGTGCGAAATTATCTTGTTTTTCCTAAACAACACGTTGTAAGTCGAAAAGCTTTCATGTTGCGTGTATGTCTAAGTGTGTAGCCTCAAAAGAGAAGGCACAGGACAGTTTTCTCTCGAAAGGATATGTAAGAATACCACTTCATAAGGAAATACAGTTTTGCAGAGTAAAGACATATACGTACGCATTGGAAACTCTTTACGAGAAGAAATAACGCATCGTACAAAATTAGCTTGTATCTCCAAAACTACACGTTGTATCTCGAAAAGAATTGTTGTGGCGTGTACGTCTTAACATGTAGCATCTAAAGAGAACCAAAAGGAGAATTTTCTTTCGTCAAAATTTTTCAGAAAATCACGTTTTAAGGAAATCCCGCATCGTGCGAAATTATCTTGTTTTTCCTAAACAACACGTTGTAAGTCGAAAAGCTTTCATGTTGCGTGTATGTCTAAGTGTGTAGCCTCAAAAGAGAAGGCACAGGACAGTTTTCTCTCGAAAGGATATGTAAGAATACCACTTCATAAGGAAATACAGTTTTGCAGAGTAAAGACATATACGTACGCATTGGAAACTCTTTACGAGAAGAAATAACGCATAGTACAAAATTAGCTTGTATCTCCAAAACTACACGTTGTATCTCGAAAAGAATTGTTGTGGCGTGTACGTCTTAACATGTAGCATCTAAAGAGAACCAAAAGGAGAATTTTCTTTCGTCAAAATTTTTCAGAAAATCACGTTTTAAGGAAATCCCGCATCGTGCGAAATTATCTTGTTTTTCCTAAACAACACGTTGTAAGTCGAAAAGCTTTCATGTTGCGTGTATGTCTAAGTGTGTAGCCTCAAAAGAGAAGGCACAGGACAGTTTTCTCTCGAAAGGATATGTAAGAATACCACTTCATAAGGAAATACAGTTTTGCAGAGTAAAGACATATGCGTACGCATTGGAAACTCTTTACGAGAAGAAATAACGCATAGTACAAAATTAGCTTGTATCTCCAAAACTACACGTTGTATCTCGCAAAGAATTGTTGTGGCGTGTACGTCTTAACATGTAGCATCTAAAGAGAACCAAAAGGAGAATTTTCTTTCGTCAAAATTTTTCAGAAAATCACGTTTTAAGGAAATCCCGCATCGTGCGAAATTATCTTGTTTTTCCTAAACAACACGTTGTAAGTCGAAAAGCTATCATGTTGCGTGTATGTCTAAGTGTGTAGCCTCAAAAGAGAAGGCACAGGACAGTTTTCTCTCGAAAGGATATGTAAGAATACCACTTCATAAGGAAATACAGTTTTGCAGAGTAAAGACATATACGTATGCATTGGAAACTCTTTACGAGAAGAAATAACGCATAGTACAAAATTAGCTTGTATCTCCAAAACTACACGTTGTATCTCGAAAAGAATTGTTGTGGCGTGTACGTCTTAACATGTAGCATCTAAAGGGAACCAAAAGGAGAATTTTCTTGCGTCAAAATTTTTCAGAAAATCACGTTTTAAGGAAATCCCGCATCGTGCGAAATTATCTTGTTTTTCCTAAACAACACGTTGTAAGTCGAAAAGCTTTCATGTTGCGTGTATGTCTAAGTGTGTAGCCTCAAAAGAGAAGGCACAGGACAGTTTTCTCTCGAAAGGATATGTAAGAATACCACTTCATAAGGAAATACAGTTTTGCAGAGTAAAGACATATACGTACGCATTGGAAACTCTTTACGAGAAGAAATAACGCATAGTACAAAATTAGCTTGTATCTCCAAAACTACACGTTGTATCTCGAAAAGAATTGTTGTGGCGTGTACGTCTTAACATGTAGCATCTAAAGAGAACCAAAAGGAGAATTTTCTTTCGTCAAAATTTTTCAGAAAATCACGTTTTAAGGAAATCCCGCATCGTGCGAAATTATCTTGTTTTTCCTAAACAACACGTTGTAAGTCGAAAAGCTTTCATGTTGCGTGTATGTCTAAGTGTGTAGCCTCAAAAGAGAAGGCACAGGACAGTTTTCTCTCAAAAGGATATGTAAGAATACCACTTCATAAGGAAATACAGTTTTGCAGAGTAAAGACATATACGTACGCATTGGAAACTCTTTACGAGAAGAAATAACGCATAGTACAAAATTAGCTTGTATCTCCAAAACTACACGTTGTATCTCGAAAAGAATTGTTGTGGCGTGTACGTCTTAACATGTAGCATCTAAAGAGAACCAAAAGGAGAATTTTCTTTCGTCAAAATTTTTCAGAAAATCACGTTTTAAGGAAATCCCGCATCGTGCGAAATTATCTTGTTTTTCCTAAACAACACGTTGTAAGTCGAAAAGCTATCATGTTGCGTGTATGTCTAAGTGTGTAGCCTCAAAAGAGAAGGCACAGGACAGTTTTCTCTCGAAAGGATATGTAAGAATACCACTTCATAAGGAAATACAGTTTTGCAGAGTAAAGACATATACGTATGCATTGGAAACTCTTTACGAGAAGAAATAACGCATAGTACAAAATTAGCTTGTATCTCCAAAACTACACGTTGTATCTCGAAAAGAATTGTTGTGGCGTGTACGTCTTAACATGTAGCATCTAAAGGGAACCAAAAGGAGAATTTTCTTGCGTCAAAATTTTTCAGAAAATCACGTTTTAAGGAAATCCCGCATCGTGCGAAATTATCTTGTTTTTCCTAAACAACACGTTGTAAGTCGAAAAGCTTTCATGTTGCGTGTATGTCTACGTGTGTAGCCTCAAAAGAGAAGGCACAGGACAGTTTTCTCTCGAAAGGATATGTAAGAATACCACTTCATAAGGAAATACAGTTTTGCAGAGTAAAGACATATACGTACGCATTGGAAACTCTTTACGAGAAGAAATAACGCATAGTACAAAATTAGCTTGTATCTCCAAAACTACACGTTGTATCTCGAAAAGAATTGTTGTGGCGTGTACGTCTTAACATGTAGCATCTAAAGAGAACCAAAAGGAGAATTTTCTTTCGTCAAAATTTTTCAGAAAATCACGTTTTAAGGAAATCCCGCATCGTGCGAAATTATCTTGTTTTTCCTAAACAACACGTTGTAAGTCGAAAAGCTTTCATGTTGCGTGTATGTCTAAGTGTGTAGCCTCAAAAGAGAAGGCACAGGACAGTTTTCTCTCGAAAGGATATGTAAGAATACCACTTCATAAGGAAATACAGTTTTGCAGAGTAAAGACATATACGTACGCATTGGAAACTCTTTACGAGAAGAAATAACGCATAGTACAAAATTAGCTTGTATCTCCAAAACTACACGTTGTATCTCGAAAAGAATTGTTGTGGCGTGTACGTCTTAACATGTAGCATCTAAAGAGAGCCAAAAGGAGAATTTTCTTTCGTCAAAATTTTTCAGAAAATCACGTTTTAAGGAAATCCCGCATCGTGCGAAATTATCTTGTTTTTCCTAAACAACACGTTGTAAGTCGAAAAGCTTTCATGTTGCGTGTATGTCTACGTGTGTAGCCTCAAAAGAGAAGGCACAGGACAGTTTTCTCTCGAAAGGATATGTAAGAATACCACTTCATAAGGAAATACAGTTTTGCAGAGTAAAGACATATACGTACGCATTGGAAACTCTTTACGAGAAGAAATAACGCATAGTACAAAATTAGCTTGTATCTCCAAAACTACACGTTGTATCTCGAAAAGAATTGCTGTGGCGTGTACGTCTTAACATGTAGCATCTAAAGAGAACCAAAAGGAGAATTTTCTTTCGTCAAAATTTTTCAGAAAATCACGTTTTAAGGAAATCCCGCATCGTGCGAAATTATCTTGTTTTTCCTAAACAACACGTTGTAAGTCGAAAAGCTTTCATGTTGCGTGTATGTCTAAGTGTGTAACCTCAAAAGAGAAGGCACAGGACAGTTTTCTCTCGAAAGGATATGTAAGAATACCACTTCATAAGGAAATACAGTTTTGCAGAGTAAAGACATATACGTACGCATTGGAAACTCTTTACAAGAAGAAATAACGCATAGTACAAAATTAGCTTGTATCTCCAAAACTACACGTTGTATCTCGAAAAGAATTGTTGTGGCGTGTACGTCTTAACATGTAGCATCTAAAGAGAACCAAAAGGAGAATTTTCTTTCGTCAAAATTTTTCAGAAAATCACGTTTTAAGGAAATCCCGCATCGTGCGAAATTATCTTGTTTTTCCTAAACAACACATTGTAAGTCGAAAAGCTTTCATGTTGCGTGTATGTCTAAGTGTGTAGCCTCAAAAGAGAAGGCACAGGACAGTTTTCTCTCGAAAGGATATGTAAGAATACCACTTCATAAGGAAATACAGTTTTGCAGAGTAAAGACATATACGTACGCATTGGAAACTCTTTACGAGAAGAAATAACGCATCGTACAAAATTAGCTTGTATCTCCAAAACTACACGTTGTATCTCGAAAAGAATTGTTGTGGCGTGTACGTCTTAACATGTAGCATCTAAAGAGAACCAAAAGGAGAATTTTCTTTCGTCAAAATTTTTCAGAAAATCACGTTTTAAGGAAATCCCGCATCGTGCGAAATTATCTTGTTTTTCCTAAACAACACGTTGTAAGTCGAAAAGCTTTCATGTTGCGTGTATGTCTAAGTGTGTAGCCTCAAAAGAGAAGGCACAGGACAGTTTTCTCTCGAAAGGATATGTAAGAATACCACTTCATAAGGAAATACAGTTTTGCAGAGTAAAGACATATACGTACGCATTGGAAACTCTTTACGAGAAGAAATAACGCATAGTACAAAATTAGCTTGTATCTCCAAAACTACACGTTGTATCTCGAAAAGAATTGTTGTGGCGTGTACGTCTTAACATGTAGCATCTAAAGAGAACCAAAAGGAGAATTTTCTTTCGTCAAAATTTTTCAGAAAATCACGTTTTAAGGAAATCCCGCATCGTGCGAAATTATCTTGTTTTTCCTAAACAACACGTTGTAAGTCGAAAAGCTTTCATGTTGCGTGTATGTCTAAGTGTGTAGCCTCAAAAGAGAAGGCACAGGACAGTTTTCTCTCGAAAGGATATGTAAGAATACCACTTCATAAGGAAATACAGTTTTGCAGAGTAAAGACATATGCGTACGCATTGGAAACTCTTTACGAGAAGAAATAACGCATAGTACAAAATTAGCTTGTATCTCCAAAACTACACGTTGTATCTCGAAAAGAATTGTTGTGGCGTGTACGTCTTAACATGTAGCATCTAAAGAGAACCAAAAGGAGAATTTTCTTTCGTCAAAATTTTTCAGAAAATCACGTTTTAAGGAAATCCCGCATCGTGCGAAATTATCTTGTTTTTCCTAAACAACACGTTGTAAGTCGAAAAGCTTTCATGTTGCGTGTATGTCTACGTGTGTAGCCTCAAAAGAGAAGGCACAGGACAGTTTTCTCTCGAAAGGATATGTAAGAATACCACTTCATAAGGAAATACAGTTTTGCAGAGTAAAGACATATACGTACGCATTGGAAACTCTTTACGAGAAGAAATAACGCATAGTACAAAATTAGCTTGTATCTCCAAAACTACACGTTGTATCTCGAAAAGAATTGTTGTGGCGTGTACGTCTTAACATGTAGCATCTAAAGAGAACCAAAAGGAGAATTTTCTTTCGTCAAAATTTTTCAGAAAATCACGTTTTAAGGAAATCCCGCATCGTGCGAAATTATCTTGTTTTTCCTAAACAACACGTTGTAAGTCGAAAAGCTTTCATGTTGCGTGTATGTCTAAGTGTGTAGCCTCAAAAGAGAAAGCACAGGACAGTTTTCTCTCGAAAGGATATGTAAGAATACCACTTCATAAGGAAATACAGTTTTGCAGAGTAAAGACATATACGTACGCATTGGAAACTCTTTACGAGAAGAAATAACGCATAGTAAAAAATTAGCTTGTATCTCCAAAACTACACGTTGTATCTCGAAAAGAATTGTTGTGGCGTGTACGTCTTAACATGTAGCATCTAAAGAGAACCAAAAGGAGAATTTTCTTTCGTCAAAATTTTTCAGAAAATCACGTTTTAAGGAAATCCCGCATCGTGCGAAATTATCTTGTTTTTCCTAAACAACACGTTGTAAGTCGAAAAGCTTTCATGTTGCGTGTATGTCTAAGTGTGTAGCCTCAAAAGAGAAGGCACAGGACAGTTTTCTCTCGAAAGGATATGTAAGAATACCACTTCATAAGGAAATACAGTTTTGCAGAGTAAAGACATATACGTACGCATTGGAAACTCTTTACGAGAAGAAATAACGCATAGTACAAAATTAGCTTGTATCTCCAAAACTACACGTTGTATCTCGAAAAGAATTGTTGTGGCGTGTACGTCTTAACATGTAGCATCTAAAGAGAACCAAAAGGAGAATTTTCTTTCGTCAAAATTTTTCAGAAAATCACGTTTTAAGGAAATCCCGCATCGTGCGAAATTATCTTGTTTTTCCTAAACAACACGTTGTAAGTCGAAAAGCTTTCATGTTGCCTCTATGTCTAAGTGTGTAGCCTCAAAAGAGAAGGCACAGGACAGTTTTCTCTCGAAAGGATATGTAAGAATACCACTTCATAAGGAAATACAGTTTTGCAGAGTAAAGATATATACATACGCATTGTAAACTCTTTACGAGAAGAAATAACGCATAGTACAAAATTAGCTTGTATCTCCAAAACTACACGTTGTATCTCGAAAAGAATTGTTGTGGCGTGTACGTCTTAACATGTAGCATCTAAAGAGAACCAAAAGGAGAATTTTCTTTCGTCAAAATTTTTCAGAAAATCACGTTTTAAGGAAATCCCGCATCGTGCGAAATTATCTTGTTTTTCCTAAACAACACGTTGTAAGTCGAAAAGCTTTCATGTTGCGTGTATGTCTACGTGTGAACCCTCAAAAGAGAAGGCACAGGACAGTTTTCTCTCGAAAGGATATGTAAGAATACCACTTCATAAGGAAATACAGTTTTGCAGAGTAAAGACATATACGTACGCATTGGAAACTCTTTATGAGAAGAAATAACGCATAGTAAAAAATTAGCTTGTATCTCCAAAACTACACGTTGTATCTCGAAAAGAATTGTTGTGGCGTGTACGTCTTAACATGTAGCATCTAAAGAGAACCAAAAGGAGAATTTTCTTTCGTCAAAATTTTTCAGAAAATCACGTTTTAAGGAAATCCCGCATCGTGCGAAATTATCTTGTTTTTCCTAAACAACACGTTGTAAGTCGAAAAGCTTTCATGTTGCGTGTATGTCTAAGTGTGTAGCCTCAAAAGAGAAGGCACAGGACAGTTTTCTCTCGAAAGGATATGTAAGAATACCACTTCATAAGGAAATACAGTTTTGCAGAGTAAAGACATATACGTACGCATTGGAAACTCTTTACGAGAAGAAATAACGCATAGTACAAAATTAGCTTGTATCTCCAAAACTACACGTTGTATCTCGAAAAGAATTGTTGTGGCGTGTACGTCTTAACATGTAGCATCTAAAGAGAACCAAAAGGAGAATTTTCTTTCGTCAAAATTTTTCAGAAAATCACGTTTTAAGGAAATCCCGCATCGTGCGAAATTATCTTGTTTTTCCTAAACAACACGTTGTAAGTCGAAAAGCTTTCATGTTGCCTCTATGTCTAAGTGTGTAGCCTCAAAAGAGAAGGCACAGGACAGTTTTCTCTCGAAAGGATATGTAAGAATACCACTTCATAAGGAAATACAGTTTTGCAGAGTAAAGATATATACATACGCATTGGAAACTCTTTACGAGAAGAAATAACGCATAGTACAAAATTAGCTTGTATCTCCAAAACTACACGTTGTATCTCGAAAAGAATTGTTGTGGCGTGTACGTCTTAACATGTAGCATCTAAAGAGAACCAAAAGGAGAATTTTCTTTCGTCAAAATTTTTCAGAAAATCACGTTTTAAGGAAATCCCGCATCGTGCGAAATTATCTTGTTTTTCCTAAACAACACGTTGTAAGTCGAAAAGCTTTCATGTTGCGTGTATGTCTACGTGTGAAGCCTCAAAAGAGAAGGCACAGGACAGTTTTCTCTCGAAAGGATATGTAAGAATACCACTTCATAAGGAAATACAGTTTTGCAGAGTAAAGACATATACGTACGCATTGGAAACTCTTTACGAGAAGAAATAACGCATAGTAAAAAATTAGCTTGTATCTCCAAAACTACACGTTGTATCTCGAAAAGAATTGTTGTGGCGTGTACGTCTTAACATGTAGCATCTAAAGAGAACCAAAAGGAGAATTTTCTTTCGTCAAAATTTTTCAGAAAATCACGTTTTAAGGAAATCCCGCATCGTGCGAAATTATCTTGTTTTTCCTAAACAACACGTTGTAAGTCGAAAAGCTTTCATGTTGCGTGTATGTCTAAGTGTGTAGCCTCAAAAGAGAAGGCACAGGACAGTTTTCTCTCGAAAGGATATGTAAGAATACCACTTCATAAGGAAATACAGTTTTGCAGAGTAAAGACATATACGTACGCTTTGGAAACTCTTTACGAGAAGAAATAACGCATAGTACAAAATTAGCTTGTATCTCCAAAACTACACGTTTTATCTCGAAAAGAATTGTTGTGGCGTGTACGTCTTAACATGTAGAATCTAAAGAGAACCAAAAGGAGAATTTTCTTTCGTCAAAATTTTTCAGAAAATCACGTTTTAAGGAAATCCCGCATCGTGCGAAATTATCTTGTTTTTCCTAAACAACACGTTGTAAGTCGAAAAGCTTTCATGTTGCGTGTATGTCTACGTGTGAAGCCTCAAAAGAGAAGGCACAGGACAGTTTTCTCTCGAAAGGATATGTAAGAATACCACTTCATAAGGAAATACAGTTTTGCAGATTAAAGACATATACGTACGCATTGGAAACTCTTTACGAGAAGAAATAACGCATAGTACAAAATTAGCTTGTATCTCCAAAACTACACGTTGTATCTCGAAAAGAATTGTTGTGGCGTGTACGTCTTAACATGTAGCATCTAAAGAGAACCAAAAGGAGAATTTTCTTTCGTCAAAATTTTTCAGAAAATCACGTTTTAAGGAAATCCCGCATCGTGCGAAATTATCTTGTTTTTCCTAAACAACACGTTGTAAGTCGAAAAGCTTTCATGTTGCGTGTATGTCTACGTGTGAAGCCTCAAAAGAGAAGGCACAGGACAGTTTTCTCTCGAAAGGATATGTAAGAATACCACTTCATAAGGAAATACAGTTTTGCAGAGTAAAGACATATACGTACGCATTGGAAACTCTTTATGAGAAGAAATAACGCATAGTAAAAAATTAGCTTGTATCTCCAAAACTACACGTTGTATCTCGAAAAGAATTGTTGTGGCGTGTACGTCTTAACATGTAGCATCTAAAGAGAACCAAAAGGAGAATTTTCTTTCGTCAAAATTTTTCAGAAAATCACGTTTTAAGGAAATCCCGCATCGTGCGAAATTATCTTGTTTTTCCTAAACAACACGTTGTAAGTCGAAAAGCTTTCATGTTGCGTGTATGTCTAAGTGTGTAGCCTCAAAAGAGAAGGCACAGGACAGTTTTCTCTCGAAAGGATATGTAAGAATACCACTTCATAAGGAAATACAGTTTTGCAGAGTAAAGACATATACGTACGCATTGGAAACTCTTTACGAGAAGAAATAACGCATAGTACAAAATTAGCTTGTATCTCCAAAACTACACGTTGTATCTCGAAAAGAATTGTTGTGGCGTGTACGTCTTAACATGTAGCATCTAAAGAGAACCAAAAGGAGAATTTTCTTTCGTCAAAATTTTTCAGAAAATCACGTTTTAAGGAAATCCCGCATCGTGCGAAATTATCTTGTTTTTCCTAAACAACACGTTGTAAGTCGAAAAGCTTTCATGTTGCGTGTATGTCTAAGTGTGTAGCCTCAAAAGAGAAGGCACAGGACAGTTTTCTCTCGAAAGGATATGTAAGAATACCACTTCATAAGGAAATACAGTTTTGCAGAGTAAAGACATATACGTACGCATTGGAAACTCTTTACGAGAAGAAATAACGCATAGTACAAAATTAGCTTGTATCTCCAAAACTACACGTTGTATCTCGAAAAGAATTGTTGTGGCGTGTACGTCTTAACATGTAGCATCTAAAGAGAACCAAAAGGAGAATTTTCTTTCGTCAAAATTTTTCAGAAAATCACGTTTTAAGGAAATCCCGCATCGTGCGAAATTATCTTGTTTTTCCTAAACAACACGTTGTAAGTCGAAAAGCTTTCATGTTGCGTGTATGTCTACGTGTGAAGCCTCAAAAGAGAAGGCACAGGACAGTTTTCTCTCGAAAGGATATGTAAGAATACCACTTCATAAGGAAATACAGTTTTGCAGAGTAAAGACATATACGTACGCATTGGAAACTCTTTACGAGAAGAAATAACGCATAGTAAAAAATTAGCTTGTATCTCCAAAACTACACGTTGTATCTCGAAAAGAATTGTTGTGGCGTGTACGTCTTAACATGTAGCATCTAAAGAGAACCAAAAGGAGAATTTTCTTTCGTCAAAATTTTTCAGAAAATCACGTTTTAAGGAAATCCCGCATCGTGCGAAATTATCTTGTTTTTCCTAAACAACACGTTGTAAGTCGAAAAGCTTTCATGTTGCGTGTATGTCTAAGTGTGTAGCCTCAAAAGAGAAGGCACAGGACAGTTTTCTCTCGAAAGGATATGTAAGAATACCACTTCATAAGGAAATACAGTTTTGCAGAGTAAAGACATATACGTACGCTTTGGAAACTCTTTACGAGAAGAAATAACGCATAGTACAAAATTAGCTTGTATCTCCAAAACTACACGTTTTATCTCGAAAAGAATTGTTGTGGCGTGTACGTCTTAACATGTAGAATCTAAAGAGAACCAAAAGGAGAATTTTCTTTCGTCAAAATTTTTCAGAAAATCACGTTTTAAGGAAATCCCGCATCGTGCGAAATTATCTTGTTTTTCCTAAACAACACGTTGTAAGTCGAAAAGCTTTCATGTTGCGTGTATGTCTACGTGTGAAGCCTCAAAAGAGAAGGCACAGGACAGTTTTCTCTCGAAAGGATATGTAAGAATACCACTTCATAAGGAAATACAGTTTTGCAGATTAAAGACATATACGTACGCATTGGAAACTCTTTACGAGAAGAAATAACGCATAGTACAAAATTAGCTTGTATCTCCAAAACTACACGTTGTATCTCGAAAAGAATTGTTGTGGCGTGTACGTCTTAACATGTAGCATCTAAAGAGAACCAAAAGGAGAATTTTCTTTCGTCAAAATTTTTCAGAAAATCACGTTTTAAGGAAATCCCGCATCGTGCGAAATTATCTTGTTTTTCCTAAACAACACGTTGTAAGTCGAAAAGCTTTCATGTTGCGTGTATGTCTACGTGTGAAGCCTCAAAAGAGAAGGCACAGGACAGTTTTCTCTCGAAAGGATATGTAAGAATACCACTTCATAAGGAAATACAGTTTTGCAGAGTAAAGACATATACGTACGCATTGGAAACTCTTTATGAGAAGAAATAACGCATAGTAAAAAATTAGCTTGTATCTCCAAAACTACACGTTGTATCTCGAAAAGAATTGTTGTGGCGTGTACGTCTTAACATGTAGCATCTAAAGAGAACCAAAAGGAGAATTTTCTTTCGTCAAAATTTTTCAGAAAATCACGTTTTAAGGAAATCCCGCATCGTGCGAAATTATCTTGTTTTTCCTAAACAACACGTTGTAAGTCGAAAAGCTTTCATGTTGCGTGTATGTCTAAGTGTGTAGCCTCAAAAGAGAAGGCACAGGACAGTTTTCTCTCGAAAGGATATGTAAGAATACCACTTCATAAGGAAATACAGTTTTGCAGAGTAAAGACATATACGTACGCATTGGAAACTCTTTACGAGAAGAAATAACGCATAGTACAAAATTAGCTTGTATCTCCAAAACTACACGTTGTATCTCGAAAAGAATTGTTGTGGCGTGTACGTCTTAACATGTAGCATCTAAAGAGAACCAAAAGGAGAATTTTCTTTCGTCAAAATTTTTCAGAAAATCACGTTTTAAGGAAATCCCGCATCGTGCGAAATTATCTTGTTTTTCCTAAACAACACGTTGTAAGTCGAAAAGCTTTCATGTTGCCTCTATGTCTAAGTGTGTAGCCTCAAAAGAGAAGGCACAGGACAGTTTTCTCTCGAAAGGATATGTAAGAATACCACTTCATAAGGAAATACAGTTTTGCAGAGTAAAGATATATACATACGCATTGGAAACTCTTTACGAGAAGAAATAACGCATAGTACAAAATTAGCTTGTATCTCCAAAACTACACGTTGTATCTCGAAAAGAATTGTTGTGGCGTGTACGTCTTAACATGTAGCATCTAAAGAGAACCAAAAGGAGAATTTTCTTTCGTCAAAATTTTTCAGAAAATCACGTTTTAAGGAAATCCCGCATCGTGCGAAATTATCTTGTTTTTCCTAAACAACACGTTGTAAGTCGAAAAGCTTTCATGTTGCGTGTATGTCTACGTGTGAAGCCTCAAAAGAGAAGGCACAGGACAGTTTTCTCTCGAAAGGATATGTAAGAATACCACTTCATAAGGAAATACAGTTTTGCAGAGTAAAGACATATACGTACGCATTGGAAACTCTTTACGAGAAGAAATAACGCATAGTAAAAAATTAGCTTGTATCTCCAAAACTACACGTTGTATCTCGAAAAGAATTGTTGTGGCGTGTACGTCTTAACATGTAGCATCTAAAGAGAACCAAAAGGAGAATTTTCTTTCGTCAAAATTTTTCAGAAAATCACGTTTTAAGGAAATCCCGCATCGTGCGAAATTACCTTGTTTTTCCTAAACAACACGTTGTAAGTCGAAAAGCTTTCATGTTGCGTGTATGTCTAAGTGTGTAGCCTCAAAAGAGAAGGCACAGGACAGTTTTCTCTCGAAAGGATATGTAAGAATACCACTTCATAAGGAAATACAGTTTTGCAGAGTAAAGACATATACGTACGCTTTGGAAACTCTTTACGAGAAGAAATAACGCATAGTACAAAATTAGCTTGTATCTCCAAAACTACACGTTTTATCTCGAAAAGAATTGTTGTGGCGTGTACGTCTTAACATGTAGAATCTAAAGAGAACCAAAAGGAGAATTTTCTTTCGTCAAAATTTTTCAGAAAATCACGTTTTAAGGAAATCCCGCATCGTGCGAAATTATCTTGTTTTTCCTAAACAACACGTTGTAAGTCGAAAAGCTTTCATGTTGCGTGTATGTCTACGTGTGAAGCCTCAAAAGAGAAGGCACAGGACAGTTTTCTCTCGAAAGGATATGTAAGAATACCACTTCATAAGGAAATACAGTTTTGCAGATTAAAGACATATACGTACGCATTGGAAACTCTTTACGAGAAGAAATAACGCATAGTACAAAATTAGCTTGTATCTCCAAAACTACACGTTGTATCTCGAAAAGAATTGTTGTGGCGTGTACGTCTTAACATGTAGCATCTAAAGAGAACCAAAAGGAGAATTTTCTTTCGTCAAAATTTTTCAGAAAATCACGTTTTAAGGAAATCCCGCATCGTGCGAAATTATCTTGTTTTTCCTAAACAACACGTTGTAAGTCGAAAAGCTTTCATGTTGCGTGTATGTCTACGTGTGTAGCCTCAAAAGAGAAGGCACAGGACAGTTTTCTCTCGAAAGGATATGTAAGAATACCACTTCATAAGGAAATACAGTTTTGCAGAGTAAAGACATATACGTACGCATTGGAAACTCTTTACGAGAAGAAATAACGCATAGTACAAAATTAGCTTGTATCTCCAAAACTACACGTTGTATCTCGAAAAGAATTGTTGTGGCGTGTACGTCTTAACATGTAGCATCTAAAGAGAACCAAAAGGAGAATTTTCTTTCGTCAAAATTTTTCAGAAAATCACGTTTTAAGGAAATCCCGCATCGTGCGAAATTATCTTGTTTTTCCTAAACAACACGTTGTAAGTCGAAAAGCTTTCATGTTGCGTGTATGTCTACGTGTGTAGCCTCAAAAGAGAAGGCACAGGACAGTTTTCTCTCGAAAGGATATGTAAGAATACCACTTCATAAGGAAATACAGTTTTGCAGAGTAAAGACATATACGTACGCATTGGAAACTCTTTACGAGAAGAAATAACGCATAGTACAATATTAGCTTGTATCTCCAAAACTACACGTTGTATCTCGAAAAGAATTGTTGTGGCGTGTACGTCTTAACATGTAGCATCTAAAGAGAACCAAAAGGAGAATTTTCTTTCGTCAAAATTTTTCAGAAAATCACCTTTTAAGGAAATCCCGCATCGTGCGAAATTATCTTGTTTTTCCTAAACAACACGTTGTAAGTCGAAAAGCTTTCATGTTGCGTGTATGTCTAAGTGTGTAGCCTCAAAAGAGAAGGCACAGGACAGTTTTCTCTCGAAAGGATATGTAAGAATACCACTTCATAAGGAAATACAGTTTTGCAGAGTAAAGACATATGCGTACGCATTGGAAACTCTTTACGAGAAGAAATAACGCATAGTACAAAATTAGCTTGTATCTCCAAAACTACACGTTGTATATCGAAAAGAATTGTTGTGGCGTGTACGTCTTAACATGTAGCATCTAAAGAGAACCAAAAGGAGAATTTTCTTTCGTCAAAATTTTTCAGAAAATCACGTTTTAAGGAAATCCCGCATCGTGCGAAATTATCTTGTTTTTCCTAAACAACACGTTGTAAGTCGAAAAGCTTTCATGTTGCGTGTATGTCTACGTGTGTAGCCTCAAAAGAGAAGGCACAGGACAGTTTTCTCTCGAAAGGATATGTAAGAATACCACTTCATAAGGAAATACAGTTTTGCAGAGTAAAGACATATACGTACGCATTGGAAACTCTTTACGAGAAGAAATAACGCATAGTACAAAATTAGCTTGTATCTCCAAAACTACACGTTTTATCTCGAAAAGAATTGTTGTGGCGTGTACGTCTTAACATGTAGAATCTAAAGAGAACCAAAAGGAGAATTTTCTTTCGTCAAAATTTTTCAGAAAATCACGTTTTAAGGAAATCCCGCATCGTGCGAAATTATCTTGTTTTTCCTAAACAACACGTTGTAAGTCGAAAGCTTTCATGTTGCGTGTATGTCTACGTGTGAAGCCTCAAAAGAGAAGGCACAGGACAGTTTTCTCTCGAAAGGATATGTAAGAATACCACTTCATAAGGAAATACAGTTTTGAAGATTAAAGACATATACGTACGCATTGGAAACTCTTTACGAGAAGAAATAACGCATAGTACAAAATTAGCTTGTATCTCCAAAACTACACGTTGTATCTCGAAAAGAATTGTTGTGGCGTGTACGTCTTAACATGTAGCATCTAAAGAGAACCAAAAGGAGAATTTTCTATCGTCAAAATTTTTCAGAAAATCACGTTTTAAGGAAATCCCGCATCGTGCGAAATTATCTTGTTTTTCCTAAACAACACGTTGTAAGTCGAAAAGCTTTCATGTTGCGTGTATGTCTACGTGTGTAGCCTCAAAAGAGAAGGCACAGGACAGTTTTCTCTCGAAAGGATATGTAAGAATACCACTTCATAAGGAAATACAGTTTTGCAGAGTAAAGACATATACGTACGCATTGGAAACTCTTTACGAGAAGAAATAACGCATAGTACAAAATTAGCTTGTATCTCCAAAACTACACGTTGTATCTCGAAAAGAATTGTTGTGGCGTGTACGTCTTAACATGTAGCATCTAAAGAGAACCAAAAGGAGAATTTTCTTTCGTCAAAATTTTTCAGAAAATCACGTTTTAAGGAAATCCCGCATCGTGCGAAATTATCTTGTTTTTCCTAAACAACACGTTGTAAGTCGAAAAGCTTTCATGTTGCGTGTATGTCTACGTGTGTAGCCTCAAAAGAGAAGGCACAGGACAGTTTTCTCTCGAAAGGATATGTAAGAATACCACTTCATAAGGAAATACAGTTTTGCAGAGTAAAGACATATACGTACGCATTGGAAACTCTTTACGAGAAGAAATAACGCATGGTACAAAATTAGCTTGTATCTCCAAAACTACACGTTGTATCTCGAAAAGAATTGTTGTGGCGTGTACGTCTTAACATGTAGCATCTAAAGAGAACCAAAAGGAGAATTTTCTTTCGTCAAAATTTTTCAGAAAATCACGTTTTAAGGAAATCCCGCATCGTGCGAAATTATCTTGTTTTTCCTAAACAACACGTTGTAAGTCGAAAAGCTTTCATGTTCCGTGTATGTCTAAGTGTGTAGCCTCAAAAGAGAAGGCACAGGACAGTTTTCTCTCGAAAGGATATGTAAGAATACCACTTCATAAGGAAATACAGTTTTGCAGAGTAAAGACATATGCGTACGCATTGGAAACTCTTTACGAGAAGAAATAACGCATAGTACAAAATTAGCTTGTATCTCCAAAACTACACGTTGTATCTCGAAAAGAATTGTTGTGGCGTGTACGTCTTAACATGTAGCATCTAAAGAGAACCAAAAGGAGAATTTTCTTTCGTCAAAATTTTTCAGAAAATCACGTTTTAAGGAAATCCCGCATCATGCGAAATTATCTTGTTTTTCCTAAACAACACGTTGTAAGTCGAAAAGCTTTCATGTTGCGTGTATGTCTACGTGTGAAGCCTCAAAAGAGAAGGCACAGGACAGTTTTCTCTCGAAAGGATATGTAAGAATACCACTTCATAAGGAAATACAGTTTTGCAGAGTAAAGACATATGCGTACGCATTGGAAACTCTTTACGAGAAGAAATAACGCATAGTACAAAATTAGCTTGTATCTCCAAAACTACACGTTGTATCTCGAAAAGAATTGTTGTGGCGTGTACGTCTTAACATGTAGCATCTAAAGAGAACCAAAAGGAGAATTTTCTTTCGTCAAAATTTTTCAGAAAATCACGTTTTAAGGAAATCCCGCATCGTGCGAAATTATCTTGTTTTTCCTAAACAACACGTTGTAAGTCGAAAAGCTTTCATGTTGCGTGTATGTCTACGTGTGAAGCCTCAAAAGAGAAGGCACAGGACAGTTTTCTCTCGAAAGGATATGTAAGAATACCACTTCATAAGGAAATACAGTTTTGCAGATTAAAGACATATACGTACGCATTGGAAACTCTTTACGAGAAGAAATAACGCATAGTACAAAATTAGCTTGTATCTCCAAAACTACACGTTGTATCTCGAAAAGAATTGTTGTGGCGTGTACGTCTTAACATGTAGCATCTAAAGAGAACCAAAAGGAGATTTTTCTTTCGTCAAAATTTTTCAGAAAATCACGTTTTAAGGAAATCCCGCATCGTGCGAAATTATCTTGTTTTTCCTAAACAACACGTTGTAAGTCGAAAAGCTTTCATGTTGCGTGTATGTCTACGTGTGTAGCCTCAAAAGAGAAGGCACAGGACAGTTTTCTCTCGAAAGGATATGTAAGAATACCACTTCATAAGGAAATACAGTTTTGCAGAGTAAAGACATATACGTACGCATTGGAAACTCTTTACGAGAAGAAATAACGCATAGTACAAAATTAGCTTGTATCTCCAAAACTACACGTTGTATCTCGAAAAGAATTGTTGTGGCGTGTACGTCTTAACATGTAGCATCTAAAGAGAACCAAAAGGAGAATTTTCTTTCGTCAAAATTTTTCAGAAAATCACGTTTTAAGGAAATCCCGCATCGTGCGAAATTATCTTGTTTTTCCTAAACAACACGTTGTAAGTCGAAAAGCTTTCATGTTGCGTGTATGTCTACGTGTGTAGCCTCAAAAGAGAAGGCACAGGACAGTTTTCTCTCGAAAGGATATGTAAGAATACCACTTCATAAGGAAATACAGTTTTGCAGAGTAAAGACATATACGTACGCATTGGAAACTCTTTACGAGAAGAAATAACGCATAGTACAATATTAGCTTGTATCTCCAAAACTACACGTTGTATCTCGAAAAGAATTGTTGTGGCGTGTACGTCTTAACATGTAGCATCTAAAGAGAACCAAAAGGAGAATTTTCTTTCGTCAAAATTTTTCAGAAAATCACGTTTTGAGGAAATCCCGCACCGTGCGAAATTATCTTGTTTTTCCTAAACAACACGTTGTAAGTCAAAAAGCTTTCATGTTGCGTGTATGTCTAAGTGTGTAGCCTCAAAAGAGAAGGCACAGGACAGTTTTCTCTCGAAAGGATATGTAAGAATACCACTTCATAAGGAAATACAGTTTTGCAGAGTAAAGACATATGCGTACGCATTGGAAACTCTTTACGAGAAGAAATAACGCATAGTACAAAATTAGCTTGTATCTCCAAAACTACACGTTGTATATCGAAAAGAATTGTTGTGGCGTGTACGTCTTAACATGTAGCATCTAAAGAGAACCAAAAGGAGAATTTTCTTTCGTCAAAATTTTTCAGAAAATCACGTTTTAAGGAAATCCCGCATCGTGCGAAATTATCTTGTTTTTCCTAAACAACACGTTGTAAGTCGAAAAGCTTTCATGTTGCGTGTATGTCTACGTGTGTAGCCTCAAAAGAGAAGGCACAGGACAGTTTTCTCTCGAAAGGATATGTAAGAATACCACTTCATAAGGAAATACAGTTTTGCAGAGTAAAGACATATACGTACGCATTGGAAACTCTTTACGAGAAGAAATAACGCATAGTACAAAATTAGCTTGTATCTCCAAAACTACACGTTGTATCTCGAAAAGAATTGTTGTGGCGTGTACGTCTTAACATGTAGCATCTAAAGAGAACCAAAAGGAGAATTTTCTTTCGTCAAAATTTTTCAGAAAATCACGTTTTAAGGAAATCCCGCATCGTGCGAAATTATCTTGTTTTTCCTAAACAACACGTTGTAAGTCGAAAAGCTTTCATGTTGCGTGTATGTCTAAGTGTGTAGCCTCAAAAGAGAAGGCACAGGACAGTTTTCTCTCGAAAGGATATGTAAGAATACCACTTCATAAGGAAATACAGTTTTGCAGAGTAAAGACATATGCGTACGCATTGGAAACTCTTTACGAGAAGAAATAACGCATAGTACAAAATTAGCTTGTATCTCCAAAACTACACGTTGTATATCGAAAAGAATTGTTGTGGCGTGTACGTCTTAACATGTAGCATCTAAAGAGATCCAAAAGGAGAATTTTCTTTCGTCAAAATTTTTCAGAAAATCACGTTTTATGGAAATCCCGCATCGTGCGAAATTATCTTGTTTTTCCTAAACAACACGTTGTAAGTCGAAAAGCTTTCATGTTGCGTGTATGTCTACGTGTGTAGCCTCAAAAGAGAAGGCACAGGACAGTTTTCTCTCGAAAGGATATGTAAGAATACCACTTCATAAGGAAATACAGTTTTGCAGAGTAAAGACATATACGTACGCATTGGAAACTCTTTACGAGAAGAAATAACGCATAGTACAAAATTAGCTTGTATCTCCAAAACTACACGTTGTATCTCGAAAAGAATTGTTGTGGCGTGTACGTCTTAACATGTAGCATCTAAAGAGAACCAAAAGGAGAATTTTCTTTCGTCAAAATTTTTCAGAAAATCACGTTTTAAGGAAATCCCGCATCGTGCGAAATTATCTTGTTTTTCCTAAACAACACGTTGTAAGTCGAAAAGCTTTCATGTTGCGTGTATGTCTAAGTGTGTAGCCTCAAAAGAGAAGGCACAGGACAGTTTTCTCTCGAAAGGATATGTAAGAATACCACTTCATAAGGAAATACAGTTTTGCAGAGTAAAGACATATACGTACGCATTGGAAACTCTTTACGAGAAGAAATAACGCATAGTACAAAATTAGCTTGTATCTCCAAAACTACACGTTTTATCTCGAAAAGAATTGTTGTGGCGTGTACGTCTTAACATGTAGAATCTAAAGAGAACCAAAAGGAGAATTTTCTTTCGTCAAAATTTTTCAGAAAATCACGTTTTAAGGAAATCCCGCATCGTGCGAAATTATCTTGTTTTTCCTAAACAACACGTTGTAAGTCGAAAAGCTTTCATGTTGCGTGTATGTCTACGTGTGAAGCCTCAAAAGAGAAGGCACAGGACAGTTTTCTCTCGAAAGGATATGTAAGAATACCACTTCATAAGGAAATACAGTTTTGCAGATTAAAGACATATACGTACGCATTGGAAACTCTTTACGAGAAGAAATAACGCATAGTACAAAATTAGCTTGTATCTCCAAAACTACACGTTGTATCTCGAAAAGAATTGTTGTGGCGTGTACGTCTTAACATGTAGCATCTAAAGAGAACCAAAAGGAGAATTTTCTTTCGTCAAAATTTTTCAGAAAATCACGTTTTAAGGAAATCCCGCATCGTGCGAAATTATCTTGTTTTTCCTAAACAACACGTTGTAAGTCGAAAAGCTTTCATGTTGCGTGTATGTCTACGTGTGTAGCCTCAAAAGAGAAGGCACAGGACAGTTTTCTCTCGAAAGGATATGTAAGAATACCACTTCATAAGGAAATACAGTTTTGCAGAGTAAAGACATATACGTACGCATTGGAAACTCTTTACGAGAAGAAATAACGCATAGTACAAAATTAGCTTGTATCTCCAAAACTACACGTTGTATCTCGAAAAGAATTGTTGTGGCGTGTACGTCTTAAGATGTAGCATCTAAAGAGAACCAAAAGGAGAATTTTCTTTCGTCAAAATTTTTCAGAAAATCACGTTTTAAGGAAATCCCGCATCGTGCGAAATTATCTTGTTTTTCCTAAACAACACGTTGTAAGTCGAAAAGCTTTCATGTTGCGTGTATGTCTACGTGTGTAGCCTCAAAAGAGAAGGCACAGGACAGTTTTCTCTCAAAAGGATATGTAAGAATACCACTTCATAAGGAAATACAGTTTTGCAGAGTAAAGACATATACGTACGCATTGGAAACTCTTTACGAGAAGAAATAACGCATGGTACAAAATTAGCTTGTATCTCCAAAACTACACGTTGTATCTCGAAAAGAATTGTTGTGGCGTGTACGTCTTAACATGTAGCATCTAAAGAGAACCAAAAGGAGAATTTTCTTTCGTCAAAATTTTTCAGAAAATCACGTTTTAAGGAAATCCCGCATCGTGCGAAATTATCTTGTTTTTCCTAAACAACACGTTGTAAGTCGAAAAGCTTTCATGTTGCGTGTATGTCTAAGTGTGTAGCCTCAAAAGAGAAGGCACAGGACAGTTTTCTCTCGAAAGGATATGTAAGAATACCACTTCATAAGGAAATACAGTTTTGCAGAGTAAAGACATATGCGTACGCATTGGAAACTCTTTACGAGAAGAAATAACGCATAGTACAAAATTAGCTTGTATCTCCAAAACTACACGTTGTATCTCGAAAAGAATTGTTGTGGCGTGTACGTCTTAACATGTAGCATCTAAAGAGAACCAAAAGGAGAATTTTCTTTCGTCAAAATTTTTCAGAAAATCACGTTTTAAGGAAATCCCGCATCGTGCGAAATTATCTTGTTTTTCCTAAACAACACGTTGTAAGTCGAAAAGCTTTCATGTTGCGTGTATGTCTACGTGTGAAGCCTCAAAAGAGAAGGCACAGGACAGTTTTCTCTCGAAAGGATATGTAAGAATACCACTTCATAAGGAAATACAGTTTTGCAGAGTAAAGACATATGCGTACGCATTGGAAACTCTTTACGAGAAGAAATAACGCATAGTACAAAATTAGCTTGTATCTCCAAAACTACACGTTGTATCTCGAAAAGAATTGTTGTGGCGTGTACGTCTTAACATGTAGCATCTAAAGAGAACCAAAAGGAGAATTTTCTTTCGTCAAAATTTTTCAGAAAATCACGTTTTAAGGAAATCCCGCATCGTGCGAAATTATCTTGTTTTTCCTAAACAACACGTTGTAAGTCGAAAAGCTTTCATGTTGCGTGTATGTCTACGTGTGAAGCCTCAAAAGAGAAGGCACAGGACAGTTTTCTCTCGAAAGGATATGTAAGAATACCACTTCATAAGGAAATACAGTTTTGCAGATTAAAGACATATACGTACGCATTGGAAACTCTTTACGAGAAGAAATAACGCATAGTACAAAATTAGCTTGTATCTCCAAAACTACACGTTGTATCTCGAAAAGAATTGTTGTGGCGTGTACGTCTTAACATGTAGCATCTAAAGAGAACCAAAAGGAGATTTTTCTTTCGTCAAAATTTTTCAGAAAATCACGTTTTAAGGAAATCCCGCATCGTGCGAAATTATCTTGTTTTTCCTAAACAACACGTTGTAAGTCGAAAAGCTTTCATGTTGCGTGTATGTCTACGTGTGTAGCCTAAAAAAAAAAGGCACAGGACAGTTTTCTCTCGAAAGGATATGTAAGAATACCACTTCATAAGGAAATACAGTTTTGCAGAGTAAAGACATATACGTACGCATTGGAAACTCTTTACGAGAAGAAATAACGCATAGTACAAAATTAGCTTGTATCTCCAAAACTACACGTTGTATCTCGAAAAGAATTGTTGTGGCGTGTACGTCTTAACATGTAGCATCTAAAGAGAACCAAAAGGAGAATTTTCTTTCGTCAAAATTTTTCAGAAAATCACGTTTTAAGGAAATCCCGCATCGTGCGAAATTATCTTGTTTTTCCTAAACAACACGTTGTAAGTCGAAAAGCTTTCATGTTGCGTGTATGTCTACGTGTGTAGCCTCAAAAGAGAAGGCACAGGACAGTTTTCTCTCGAAAGGATATGTAAGAATACCACTTCATAAGGAAATACAGTTTTGCAGAGTAAAGACATATACGTACGCATTGGAAACTCTTTACGAGAAGAAATAACGCATAGTACAATATTAGCTTGTATCTCCAAAACTACACGTTGTATCTCGAAAAGAATTGTTGTGGCGTGTACGTCTTAACATGTAGCATCTAAAGAGAACCAAAAGGAGAATTTTCTTTCGTCAAAATTTTTCAGAAAATCACGTTTTGAGGAAATCCCGCACCGTGCGAAATTATCTTGTTTTTCCTAAACAACACGTTGTAAGTCGAAAAGCTTTCATGTTGCGTGTATGTCTAAGTGTGTAGCCTCAAAAGAGAAGGCACAGGACAGTTTTCTCTCGAAAGGATATGTAAGAATACCACTTCATAAGGAAATACAGTTTTGCAGAGTAAAGACATATGCGTACGCATTGGAAACTCTTTACGAGAAGAAATAACGCATAGTACAAAATTAGCTTGTATCTCCAAAACTACACGTTGTATATCGAAAAGAATTGTTGTGGCGTGTACGTCTTAACATGTAGCATCTAAAGAGAACCAAAAGGAGAATTTTCTTTCGTCAAAATTTTTCAGAAAATCACGTTTTAAGGAAATCCCGCATCGTGCGAAATTATCTTGTTTTTCCTAAACAACACGTTGTAAGTCGAAAAGCTTTCATGTTGCGTGTATGTCTACGTGTGTAGCCTCAAAAGAGAAGGCACAGGACAGTTTTCTCTCGAAAGGATATGTAAGAATACCACTTCATAAGGAAATACAGTTTTGCAGAGTAAAGACATATACGTACGCATTGGAAACTCTTTACGAGAAGAAATAACGCATAGTACAAAATTAGCTTGTATCTCCAAAACTACACGTTGTATCTCGAAAAGAATTGTTGTGGCGTGTACGTCTTAACATGTAGCATCTAAAGAGAACCAAAAGGAGAATTTTCTTTCGTCAAAATTTTTCAGAAAATCACGTTTTAAGGAAATCCCGCATCGTGCGAAATTATCTTGTTTTTCCTAAACAACACGTTGTAAGTCGAAAAGCTTTCATGTTGCGTGTATGTCTAAGTGTGTAGCCTCAAAAGAGAAGGCACAGGACAGTTTTCTCTCGAAAGGATATGTAAGAATACCACTTCATAAGGAAATACAGTTTTGCAGAGTAAAGACATATACGTACGCATTGGAAACTCTTTACGAGAAGAAATAACGCATAGTACAAAATTAGCTTGTATCTCCAAAACTACACGTTTTATCTCGAAAAGAATTGTTGTGGCGTGTACGTCTTAACATGTAGAATCTAAAGAGAACCAAAAGGAGAATTTTCTTTCGTCAAAATTTTTCAGAAAATCACGTTTTAAGGAAATCCCGCATCGTGCGAAATTATCTTGTTTTTCCTAAACAACACGTTGTAAGTCGAAAAGCTTTCATGTTGCGTGTATGTCTACGTGTGAAGCCTCAAAAGAGAAGGCACAGGACAGTTTTCTCTCGAAAGGATATGTAAGAATACCACTTCATAAGGAAATACAGTTTTGCAGATTAAAGACATATACGTACGCATTGGAAACTCTTTACGAGAAGAAATAACGCATAGTACAAAATTAGCTTGTATCTCCAAAACTACACGTTGTATCTCGAAAAGAATTGTTGTGGCGTGTACGTCTTAACATGTAGCATCTAAAGAGAACCAAAAGGAGAATTTTCTTTCGTCAAAATTTTTCAGAAAATCACGTTTTAAGGAAATCCCGCATCGTGCGAAATTATCTTGTTTTTCCTAAACAACACGTTGTAAGTCGAAAAGCTTTCATGTTGCGTGTATGTCTACGTGTGTAGCCTCAAAAGAGAAGGCACAGGACAGTTTTCTCTCGAAAGGATATGTAAGAATACCACTTCATAAGGAAATACAGTTTTGCAGAGTAAAGACATATACGTACGCATTGGAAACTCTTTACGAGAAGAAATAACGCATAGTACAAAATTAGCTTGTATCTCCAAAACTACACGTTGTATCTCGAAAAGAATTGTTGTGGCGTGTACGTCTTAAGATGTAGCATCTAAAGAGAACCAAAAGGAGAATTTTCTTTCGTCAAAATTTTTCAGAAAATCACGTTTTAAGGAAATCCCGCATCGTGCGAAATTATCTTGTTTTTCCTAAACAACACGTTGTAAGTCGAAAAGCTTTCATGTTGCGTGTATGTCTACGTGTGTAGCCTCAAAAGAGAAGGCACAGGACAGTTTTCTCTCAAAAGGATATGTAAGAATACCACTTCATAAGGAAATACAGTTTTGCAGAGTAAAGACATATACGTACGCATTGGAAACTCTTTACGAGAAGAAATAACGCATGGTACAAAATTAGCTTGTATCTCCAAAACTACACGTTGTATCTCGAAAAGAATTGTTGTGGCGTGTACGTCTTAACATGTAGCATCTAAAGAGAACCAAAAGGAGAATTTTCTTTCGTCAAAATTTTTCAGAAAATCACGTTTTAAGGAAATCCCGCATCGTGCGAAATTATCTTGTTTTTCCTAAACAACACGTTGTAAGTCGAAAAGCTTTCATGTTGCGTGTATGTCTAAGTGTGTAGCCTCAAAAGAGAAGGCACAGGACAGTTTTCTCTCGAAAGGATATGTAAGAATACCACTTCATAAGGAAATACAGTTTTGCAGAGTAAAGACATATGCGTACGCATTGGAAACTCTTTACGAGAAGAAATAACGCATAGTACAAAATTAGCTTGTATCTCCAAAACTACACGTTGTATCTCGAAAAGAATTGTTGTGGCGTGTACGTCTTAACATGTAGCATCTAAAGAGAACCAAAAGGAGAATTTTCTTTCGTCAAAATTTTTCAGAAAATCACGTTTTAAGGAAATCCCGCATCGTGCGAAATTATCTTGTTTTTCCTAAACAACACGTTGTAAGTCGAAAAGCTTTCATGTTGCGTGTATGTCTACGTGTGAAGCCTCAAAAGAGAAGGCACAGGACAGTTTTCTCTCGAAAGGATATGTAAGAATACCACTTCATAAGGAAATACAGTTTTGCAGAGTAAAGACATATGCGTACGCATTGGAAACTCTTTACGAGAAGAAATAACGCATAGTACAAAATTAGCTTGTATCTCCAAAACTACACGTTGTATCTCGAAAAGAATTGTTGTGGCGTGTACGTCTTAACATGTAGCATCTAAAGAGAACCAAAAGGAGAATTTTCTTTCGTCAAAATTTTTCAGAAAATCACGTTTTAAGGAAATCCCGCATCGTGCGAAATTATCTTGTTTTTCCTAAACAACACGTTGTAAGTCGAAAAGCTTTCATGTTGCGTGTATGTCTACGTGTGAAGCCTCAAAAGAGAAGGCACAGGACAGTTTTCTCTCGAAAGGATATGTAAGAATACCACTTCATAAGGAAATACAGTTTTGCAGATTAAAGACATATACGTACGCATTGGAAACTCTTTACGAGAAGAAATAACGCATAGTACAAAATTAGCTTGTATCTCCAAAACTACACGTTGTATCTCGAAAAGAATTGTTGTGGCGTGTACGTCTTAACATGTAGCATCTAAAGAGAACCAAAAGGAGATTTTTCTTTCGTCAAAATTTTTCAGAAAATCACGTTTTAAGGAAATCCCGCATCGTGCGAAATTATCTTGTTTTTCCTAAACAACACGTTGTAAGTCGAAAAGCTTTCATGTTGCGTGTATGTCTACGTGTGTAGCCTAAAAAAAAAAGGCACAGGACAGTTTTCTCTCGAAAGGATATGTAAGAATACCACTTCATAAGGAAATACAGTTTTGCAGAGTAAAGACATATACGTACGCATTGGAAACTCTTTACGAGAAGAAATAACGCATAGTACAAAATTAGCTTGTATCTCCAAAACTACACGTTGTATCTCGAAAAGAATTGTTGTGGCGTGTACGTCTTAACATGTAGCATCTAAAGAGAACCAAAAGGAGAATTTTCTTTCGTCAAAATTTTTCAGAAAATCACGTTTTAAGGAAATCCCGCATCGTGCGAAATTATCTTGTTTTTCCTAAACAACACGTTGTAAGTCGAAAAGCTTTCATGTTGCGTGTATGTCTACGTGTGTAGCCTCAAAAGAGAAGGCACAGGACAGTTTTCTCTCGAAAGGATATGTAAGAATACCACTTCATAAGGAAATACAGTTTTGCAGAGTAAAGACATATACGTACGCATTGGAAACTCTTTACGAGAAGAAATAACGCATAGTACAATATTAGCTTGTATCTCCAAAACTACACGTTGTATCTCGAAAAGAATTGTTGTGGCGTGTACGTCTTAACATGTAGCATCTAAAGAGAACCAAAAGGAGAATTTTCTTTCGTCAAAATTTTTCAGAAAATCACGTTTTGAGGAAATCCCGCACCGTGCGAAATTATCTTGTTTTTCCTAAACAACACGTTGTAAGTCGAAAAGCTTTCATGTTGCGTGTATGTCTAAGTGTGTAGCCTCAAAAGAGAAGGCACAGGACAGTTTTCTCTCGAAAGGATATGTAAGAATACCACTTCATAAGGAAATACAGTTTTGCAGAGTAAAGACATATGCGTACGCATTGGAAACTCTTTACGAGAAGAAATAACGCATAGTACAAAATTAGCTTGTATCTCCAAAACTACACGTTGTATATCGAAAAGAATTGTTGTGGCGTGTACGTCTTAACATGTAGCATCTAAAGAGAACCAAAAGGAGAATTTTCTTTCGTCAAAATTTTTCAGAAAATCACGTTTTAAGGAAATCCCGCATCGTGCGAAATTATCTTGTTTTTCCTAAACAACACGTTGTAAGTCGAAAAGCTTTCATGTTGCGTGTATGTCTACGTGTGTAGCCTCAAAAGAGAAGGCACAGGACAGTTTTCTCTCGAAAGGATATGTAAGAATACCACTTCATAAGGAAATACAGTTTTGCAGAGTAAAGACATATACGTACGCATTGGAAACTCTTTACGAGAAGAAATAACGCATAGTACAAAATTAGCTTGTATCTCCAAAACTACACGTTGTATCTCGAAAAGAATTGTTGTGGCGTGTACGTCTTAACATGTAGCATCTAAAGAGAACCAAAAGGAGAATTTTCTTTCGTCAAAATTTTTCAGAAAATCACGTTTTAAGGAAATCCCGCATCGTGCGAAATTATCTTGTTTTTCCTAAACAACACGTTGTAAGTCGAAAAGCTTTCATGTTGCGTGTATGTCTAAGTGTGTAGCCTCAAAAGAGAAGGCACAGGACAGTTTTCTCTCGAAAGGATATGTAAGAATACCACTTCATAAGGAAATACAGTTTTGCAGAGTAAAGACATATACGTACGCATTGGAAACTCTTTACGAGAAGAAATAACGCATAGTACAAAATTAGCTTGTATCTCCAAAACTACACGTTTTATCTCGAAAAGAATTGTTGTGGCGTGTACGTCTTAACATGTAGAATCTAAAGAGAACCAAAAGGAGAATTTTCTTTCGTCAAAATTTTTCAGAAAATCACGTTTTAAGGAAATCCCGCATCGTGCGAAATTATCTTGTTTTTCCTAAACAACACGTTGTAAGTCGAAAAGCTTTCATGTTGCGTGTATGTCTACGTGTGAAGCCTCAAAAGAGAAGGCACAGGACAGTTTTCTCTCGAAAGGATATGTAAGAATACCACTTCATAAGGAAATACAGTTTTGCAGATTAAAGACATATACGTACGCATTGGAAACTCTTTACGAGAAGAAATAACGCATAGTACAAAATTAGCTTGTATCTCCAAAACTACACGTTGTATCTCGAAAAGAATTGTTGTGGCGTGTACGTCTTAACATGTAGCATCTAAAGAGAACCAAAAGGAGAATTTTCTTTCGTCAAAATTTTTCAGAAAATCACGTTTTAAGGAAATCCCGCATCGTGCGAAATTATCTTGTTTTTCCTAAACAACACGTTGTAAGTCGAAAAGCTTTCATGTTGCGTGTATGTCTACGTGTGTAGCCTCAAAAGAGAAGGCACAGGACAGTTTTCTCTCGAAAGGATATGTAAGAATACCACTTCATAAGGAAATACAGTTTTGCAGAGTAAAGACATATACGTACGCATTGGAAACTCTTTACGAGAAGAAATAACGCATAGTACAAAATTAGCTTGTATCTCCAAAACTACACGTTGTATCTCGAAAAGAATTGTTGTGGCGTGTACGTCTTAACATGTAGCATCTAAAGAGAACCAAAAGGAGAATTTTCTTTCGTCAAAATTTTTCAGAAAATCACGTTTTAAGGAAATCCCGCATCGTGCGAAATTATCTTGTTTTTCCTAAACAACACGTTGTAAGTCGAAAAGCTTTCATGTTGCGTGTATGTCTACGTGTGTAGCCTCAAAAGAGAAGGCACAGGACAGTTTTCTCTCAAAAGGATATGTAAGAATACCACTTCATAAGGAAATACAGTTTTGCAGAGTAAAGACATATACGTACGCATTGGAAACTCTTTACGAGAAGAAATAACGCATGGTACAAAATTAGCTTGTATCTCCAAAACTACACGTTGTATCTCGAAAAGAATTGTTGTGGCGTGTACGTCTTAACATGTAGCATCTAAAGAGAACCAAAAGGAGAATTTTCTTTCGTCAAAATTTTTCAGAAAATCACGTTTTAAGGAAATCCCGCATCGTGCGAAATTATCTTGTTTTTCCTAAACAACACGTTGTAAGTCGAAAAGCTTTCATGTTGCGTGTATGTCTAAGTGTGTAGCCTCAAAAGAGAAGGCACAGGACAGTTTTCTCTCGAAAGGATATGTAAGAATACCACTTCATAAGGAAATACAGTTTTGCAGAGGAAAGACATATGCGTACGCATTGGAAACTCTTTACGAGAAGAAATAACGCATAGTACAAAATTAGCTTGTATCTCCAAAACTACACGTTGTATCTCGAAAAGAATTGTTGTGGCGTGTACGTCTTAACATGTAGCATCTAAAGAGAACCAAAAGGAGAATTTTCTTTCGTCAAAATTTTTCAGAAAATCACGTTTTAAGGAAATCCCGCATCGTGCGAAATTATCTTGTTTTTCCTAAACAACACGTTGTAAGTCGAAAAGCTTTCATGTTGCGTGTATGTCTACGTGTGAAGCCTCAAAAGAGAAGGCACAGGACAGTTTTCTCTCGAAAGGATATGTAAGAATACCACTTCATAAGGAAATACAGTTTTGCAGAGTAAAGACATATGCGTACGCATTGGAAACTCTTTACGAGAAGAAATAACGCATAGTACAAAATTAGCTTGTATCTCCAAAACTACACGTTGTATCTCGAAAAGAATTGTTGTGGCGTGTACGTCTTAACATGTAGCATCTAAAGAGAACCAAAAGGAGAATTTTCTTTCGTCAAAATTTTTCAGAAAATCACGTTTTAAGGAAATCCCGCATCATGCGAAATTATCTTGTTTTTCCTAAACAACACGTTGTAAGTCGAAAAGCTTTCATGTTGCGTGTATGTCTACGTGTGAAGCCTCAAAAGAGAAGGCACAGGACAGTTTTCTCTCGAAAGGATATGTAAGAATACCACTTCATAAGGAAATACAGTTTTGCAGAGTAAAGACATATGCGTACGCATTGGAAACTCTTTACGAGAAGAAATAACGCATAGTACAAAATTAGCTTGTATCTCCAAAACTACACGTTGTATCTCGAAAAGAATTGTTGTGGCGTGTACGTCTTAACATGTAGCATCTAAAGAGAACCAAAAGGAGAATTTTCTTTCGTCAAAATTTTTCAGAAAATCACGTTTTAAGGAAATCCCGCATCGTGCGAAATTATCTTGTTTTTCCTAAACAACACGTTGTAAGTCGAAAAGCTTTCATGTTGCGTGTATGTCTACGTGTGAAGCCTCAAAAGAGAAGGCACAGGACAGTTTTCTCTCGAAAGGATATGTAAGAATACCACTTCATAAGGAAATACAGTTTTGCAGATTAAAGACATATACGTACGCATTGGAAACTCTTTACGAGAAGAAATAACGCATAGTACAAAATTAGCTTGTATCTCCAAAACTACACGTTGTATCTCGAAAAGAATTGTTGTGGCGTGTACGTCTTAACATGTAGCATCTAAAGAGAACCAAAAGGAGATTTTTCTTTCGTCAAAATTTTTCAGAAAATCACGTTTTAAGGAAATCCCGCATCGTGCGAAATTATCTTGTTTTTCCTAAACAACACGTTGTAAGTCGAAAAGCTTTCATGTTGCGTGTATGTCTACGTGTGTAGCCTCAAAAGAGAAGGCACAGGACAGTTTTCTCTCGAAAGGATATGTAAGAATACCACTTCATAAGGAAATACAGTTTTGCAGAGTAAAGACATATACGTACGCATTGGAAACTCTTTACGAGAAGAAATAACGCATAGTACAAAATTAGCTTGTATCTCCAAAACTACACGTTGTATCTCGAAAAGAATTGTTGTGGCGTGTACGTCTTAACATGTAGCATCTAAAGAGAACCAAAAGGAGAATTTTCTTTCGTCAAAATTTTTCAGAAAATCACGTTTTAAGGAAATCCCGCATCGTGCGAAATTATCTTGTTTTTCCTAAACAACACGTTGTAAGTCGAAAAGCTTTCATGTTGCGTGTATGTCTACGTGTGTAGCCTCAAAAGAGAAGGCACAGGACAGTTTTCTCTCGAAAGGATATGTAAGAATACCACTTCATAAGGAAATACAGTTTTGCAGAGTAAAGACATATACGTACGCATTGGAAACTCTTTACGAGAAGAAATAACGCATAGTACAATATTAGCTTGTATCTCCAAAACTACACGTTGTATCTCGAAAAGAATTGTTGTGGCGTGTACGTCTTAACATGTAGCATCTAAAGAGAACCAAAAGGAGAATTTTCTTTCGTCAAAATTTTTCAGAAAATCACGTTTTGAGGAAATCCCGCACCGTGCGAAATTATCTTGTTTTTCCTAAACAACACGTTGTAAGTCGAAAAGCTTTCATGTTGCGTGTATGTCTAAGTGTGTAGCCTCAAAAGAGAAGGCACAGGACAGTTTTCTCTCGAAAGGATATGTAAGAATACCACTTCATAAGGAAATACAGTTTTGCAGAGTAAAGACATATGCGTACGCATTGGAAACTCTTTACGAGAAGAAATAACGCATAGTACAAAATTAGCTTGTATCTCCAAAACTACACGTTGTATATCGAAAAGAATTGTTGTGGCGTGTACGTCTTAACATGTAGCATCTAAAGAGAACCAAAAGGAGAATTTTCTTTCGTCAAAATTTTTCAGAAAATCACGTTTTAAGGAAATCCCGCATCGTGCGAAATTATCTTGTTTTTCCTAAACAACACGTTGTAAGTCGAAAAGCTTTCATGTTGCGTGTATGTCTACGTGTGTAGCCTCAAAAGAGAAGGCACAGGACAGTTTTCTCTCGAAAGGATATGTAAGAATACCACTTCATAAGGAAATACAGTTTTGCAGAGTAAAGACATATACGTACGCATTGGAAACTCTTTACGAGAAGAAATAACGCATAGTACAAAATTAGCTTGTATCTCCAAAACTACACGTTGTATCTCGAAAAGAATTGTTGTGGCGTGTACGTCTTAACATGTAGCATCTAAAGAGAACCAAAAGGAGAATTTTCTTTCGTCAAAATTTTTCAGAAAATCACGTTTTAAGGAAATCCCGCATCGTGCGAAATTATCTTGTTTTTCCTAAACAACACGTTGTAAGTCGAAAAGCTTTCATGTTGCGTGTATGTCTAAGTGTGTAGCCTCAAAAGAGAAGGCACAGGACAGTTTTCTCTCGAAAGGATATGTAAGAATACCACTTCATAAGGAAATACAGTTTTGCAGAGTAAAGACATATGCGTACGCATTGGAAACTCTTTACGAGAAGAAATAACGCATAGTACAAAATTAGCTTGTATCTCCAAAACTACACGTTGTATATCGAAAAGAATTGTTGTGGCGTGTACGTCTTAACATGTAGCATCTAAAGAGATCCAAAAGGAGAATTTTCTTTCGTCAAAATTTTTCAGAAAATCACGTTTTATGGAAATCCCGCATCGTGCGAAATTATCTTGTTTTTCCTAAACAACACGTTGTAAGTCGAAAAGCTTTCATGTTGCGTGTATGTCTACGTGTGTAGCCTCAAAAGAGAAGGCACAGGACAGTTTTCTCTCGAAAGGATATGTAAGAATACCACTTCATAAGGAAATACAGTTTTGCAGAGTAAAGACATATACGTACGCATTGGAAACTCTTTACGAGAAGAAATAACGCATAGTACAAAATTAGCTTGTATCTCCAAAACTACACGTTGTATCTCGAAAAGAATTGTTGTGGCGTGTACGTCTTAACATGTAGCATCTAAAGAGAACCAAAAGGAGAATTTTCTTTCGTCAAAATTTTTCAGAAAATCACGTTTTAAGGAAATCCCGCATCGTGCGAAATTATCTTGTTTTTCCTAAACAACACGTTGTAAGTCGAAAAGCTTTCATGTTGCGTGTATGTCTAAGTGTGTAGCCTCAAAAGAGAAGGCACAGGACAGTTTTCTCTCGAAAGGATATGTAAGAATACCACTTCATAAGGAAATACAGTTTTGCAGAGTAAAGACATATACGTACGCATTGGAAACTCTTTACGAGAAGAAATAACGCATAGTACAAAATTAGCTTGTATCTCCAAAACTACACGTTTTATCTCGAAAAGAATTGTTGTGGCGTGTACGTCTTAACATGTAGAATCTAAAGAGAACCAAAAGGAGAATTTTCTTTCGTCAAAATTTTTCAGAAAATCACGTTTTAAGGAAATCCCGCATCGTGCGAAATTATCTTGTTTTTCCTAAACAACACGTTGTAAGTCGAAAAGCTTTCATGTTGCGTGTATGTCTACGTGTGAAGCCTCAAAAGAGAAGGCACAGGACAGTTTTCTCTCGAAAGGATATGTAAGAATACCACTTCATAAGGAAATACAGTTTTGCAGATTAAAGACATATACGTACGCATTGGAAACTCTTTACGAGAAGAAATAACGCATAGTACAAAATTAGCTTGTATCTCCAAAACTACACGTTGTATCTCGAAAAGAATTGTTGTGGCGTGTACGTCTTAACATGTAGCATCTAAAGAGAACCAAAAGGAGAATTTTCTTTCGTCAAAATTTTTCAGAAAATCACGTTTTAAGGAAATCCCGCATCGTGCGAAATTATCTTGTTTTTCCTAAACAACACGTTGTAAGTCGAAAAGCTTTCATGTTGCGTGTATGTCTAAGTGTGTAGCCTCAAAAGAGAAGGCACAGGACAGTTTTCTCTCGAAAGGATATGTAAGAATACCACTTCATAAGGAAATACAGTTTTGCAGAGTAAAGACATATGCGTACGCATTGGAAACTCTTTACGAGAAGAAATAACGCATAGTACAAAATTAGCTTGTATCTCCAAAACTACACGTTGTATCTCGAAAAGAATTGTTGTGGCGTGTACGTCTTAACATGTAGCATCTAAAGAGAACCAAAAGGAGAATTTTCTTTCGTCAAAATTTTTCAGAAAATCACGTTTTAAGGAAATCCCGCATCGTGCGAAATTATCTTGTTTTTCCTAAACAACACGTTGTAAGTCGAAAAGCTTTCATGTTGCGTGTATGTCTACGTGTGAAGCCTCAAAAGAGAAGGCACAGGACAGTTTTCTCTCGAAAGGATATGTAAGAATACCACTTCATAAGGAAATACAGTTTTGCAGAGTAAAGACATATGCGTACGCATTGGAAACTCTTTACGAGAAGAAATAACGCATAGTACAAAATTAGCTTGTATCTCCAAAACTACACGTTGTATCTCGAAAAGAATTGTTGTGGCGTGTACGTCTTAACATGTAGCATCTAAAGAGAACCAAAAGGAGAATTTTCTTTCGTCAAAATTTTTCAGAAAATCACGTTTTAAGGAAATCCCGCATCGTGCGAAATTATCTTGTTTTTCCTAAACAACACGTTGTAAGTCGAAAAGCTTTCATGTTGCGTGTATGTCTACGTGTGAAGCCTCAAAAGAGAAGGCACAGGACAGTTTTCTCTCGAAAGGATATGTAAGAATACCACTTCATAAGGAAATACAGTTTTGCAGATTAAAGACATATACGTACGCATTGGAAACTCTTTACGAGAAGAAATAACGCATAGTACAAAATTAGCTTGTATCTCCAAAACTACACGTTGTATCTCGAAAAGAATTGTTGTGGCGTGTACGTCTTAACATGTAGCATCTAAAGAGAACCAAAAGGAGATTTTTCTTTCGTCAAAATTTTTCAGAAAATCACGTTTTAAGGAAATCCCGCATCGTGCGAAATTATCTTGTTTTTCCTAAACAACACGTTGTAAGTCGAAAAGCTTTCATGTTGCGTGTATGTCTACGTGTGTAGCCTCAAAAGAGAAGGCACAGGACAGTTTTCTCTCGAAAGGATATGTAAGAATACCACTTCATAAGGAAATACAGTTTTGCAGAGTAAAGACATATACGTACGCATTGGAAACTCTTTACGAGAAGAAATAACGCATAGTACAAAATTAGCTTGTATCTCCAAAACTACACGTTGTATCTCGAAAAGAATTGTTGTGGCGTGTACGTCTTAACATGTAGCATCTAAAGAGAACCAAAAGGAGAATTTTCTTTCGTCAAAATTTTTCAGAAAATCACGTTTTAAGGAAATCCCGCATCGTGCGAAATTATCTTGTTTTTCCTAAACAACACGTTGTAAGTCGAAAAGCTTTCATGTTGCGTGTATGTCTACGTGTGTAGCCTCAAAAGAGAAGGCACAGGACAGTTTTCTCTCGAAAGGATATGTAAGAATACCACTTCATAAGGAAATACAGTTTTGCAGAGTAAAGACATATACGTACGCATTGGAAACTCTTTACGAGAAGAAATAACGCATAGTACAATATTAGCTTGTATCTCCAAAACTACACGTTGTATCTCGAAAAGAATTGTTGTGGCGTGTACGTCTTAACATGTAGCATCTAAAGAGAACCAAAAGGAGAATTTTCTTTCGTCAAAATTTTTCAGAAAATCACGTTTTGAGGAAATCCCGCACCGTGCGAAATTATCTTGTTTTTCCTAAACAACACGTTGTAAGTCGAAAAGCTTTCATGTTGCGTGTATGTCTAAGTGTGTAGCCTCAAAAGAGAAGGCACAGGACAGTTTTCTCTCGAAAGGATATGTAAGAATACCACTTCATAAGGAAATACAGTTTTGCAGAGTAAAGACATATGCGTACGCATTGGAAACTCTTTACGAGAAGAAATAACGCATAGTACAAAATTAGCTTGTATCTCCAAAACTACACGTTGTATATCGAAAAGAATTGTTGTGGCGTGTACGTCTTAACATGTAGCATCTAAAGAGAACCAAAAGGAGAATTTTCTTTCGTCAAAATTTTTCAGAAAATCACGTTTTAAGGAAATCCCGCATCGTGCGAAATTATCTTGTTTTTCCTAAACAACACGTTGTAAGTCGAAAAGCTTTCATGTTGCGTGTATGTCTACGTGTGTAGCCTCAAAAGAGAAGGCACAGGACAGTTTTCTCTCGAAAGGATATGTAAGAATACCACTTCATAAGGAAATACAGTTTTGCAGAGTAAAGACATATACGTACGCATTGGAAACTCTTTACGAGAAGAAATAACGCATAGTACAAAATTAGCTTGTATCTCCAAAACTACACGTTGTATCTCGAAAAGAATTGTTGTGGCGTGTACGTCTTAACATGTAGCATCTAAAGAGAACCAAAAGGAGAATTTTCTTTCGTCAAAATTTTTCAGAAAATCACGTTTTAAGGAAATCCCGCATCGTGCGAAATTATCTTGTTTTTCCTAAACAACACGTTGTAAGTCGAAAAGCTTTCATGTTGCGTGTATGTCTAAGTGTGTAGCCTCAAAAGAGAAGGCACAGGACAGTTTTCTCTCGAAAGGATATGTAAGAATACCACTTCATAAGGAAATACAGTTTTGCAGAGTAAAGACATATACGTACGCATTGGAAACTCTTTACGAGAAGAAATAACGCATAGTACAAAATTAGCTTGTATCTCCAAAACTACACGTTTTATCTCGAAAAGAATTGTTGTGGCGTGTACGTCTTAACATGTAGAATCTAAAGAGAACCAAAAGGAGAATTTTCTTTCGTCAAAATTTTTCAGAAAATCACGTTTTAAGGAAATCCCGCATCGTGCGAAATTATCTTGTTTTTCCTAAACAACACGTTGTAAGTCGAAAAGCTTTCATGTTGCGTGTATGTCTACGTGTGAAGCCTCAAAAGAGAAGGCACAGGACAGTTTTCTCTCGAAAGGATATGTAAGAATACCACTTCATAAGGAAATACAGTTTTGCAGATTAAAGACATATACGTACGCATTGGAAACTCTTTACGAGAAGAAATAACGCATAGTACAAAATTAGCTTGTATCTCCAAAACTACACGTTGTATCTCGAAAAGAATTGTTGTGGCGTGTACGTCTTAACATGTAGCATCTAAAGAGAACCAAAAGGAGAATTTTCTTTCGTCAAAATTTTTCAGAAAATCACGTTTTAAGGAAATCCCGCATCGTGCGAAATTATCTTGTTTTTCCTAAACAACACGTTGTAAGTCGAAAAGCTTTCATGTTGCGTGTATGTCTACGTGTGTAGCCTCAAAAGAGAAGGCACAGGACAGTTTTCTCTCGAAAGGATATGTAAGAATACCACTTCATAAGGAAATACAGTTTTGCAGAGTAAAGACATATACGTACGCATTGGAAACTCTTTACGAGAAGAAATAACGCATAGTACAAAATTAGCTTGTATCTCCAAAACTACACGTTGTATCTCGAAAAGAATTGTTGTGGCGTGTACGTCTTAACATGTAGCATCTAAAGAGAACCAAAAGGAGAATTTTCTTTCGTCAAAATTTTTCAGAAAATCACGTTTTAAGGAAATCCCGCATCGTGCGAAATTATCTTGTTTTTCCTAAACAACACGTTGTAAGTCGAAAAGCTTTCATGTTGCGTGTATGTCTACGTGTGTAGCCTCAAAAGAGAAGGCACAGGACAGTTTTCTCTCAAAAGGATATGTAAGAATACCACTTCATAAGGAAATACAGTTTTGCAGAGTAAAGACATATACGTACGCATTGGAAACTCTTTACGAGAAGAAATAACGCATGGTACAAAATTAGCTTGTATCTCCAAAACTACACGTTGTATCTCGAAAAGAATTGTTGTGGCGTGTACGTCTTAACATGTAGCATCTAAAGAGAACCAAAAGGAGAATTTTCTTTCGTCAAAATTTTTCAGAAAATCACGTTTTAAGGAAATCCCGCATCGTGCGAAATTATCTTGTTTTTCCTAAACAACACGTTGTAAGTCGAAAAGCTTTCATGTTGCGTGTATGTCTAAGTGTGTAGCCTCAAAAGAGAAGGCACAGGACAGTTTTCTCTCGAAAGGATATGTAAGAATACCACTTCATAAGGAAATACAGTTTTGCAGAGTAAAGACATATGCGTACGCATTGGAAACTCTTTACGAGAAGAAATAACGCATAGTACAAAATTAGCTTGTATCTCCAAAACTACACGTTGTATCTCGAAAAGAATTGTTGTGGCGTGTACGTCTTAACATGTAGCATCTAAAGAGAACCAAAAGGAGAATTTTCTTTCGTCAAAATTTTTCAGAAAATCACGTTTTAAGGAAATCCCGCATCGTGCGAAATTATCTTGTTTTTCCTAAACAACACGTTGTAAGTCGAAAAGCTTTCATGTTGCGTGTATGTCTACGTGTGAAGCCTCAAAAGAGAAGGCACAGGACAGTTTTCTCTCGAAAGGATATGTAAGAATACCACTTCATAAGGAAATACAGTTTTGCAGAGTAAAGACATATGCGTACGCATTGGAAACTCTTTACGAGAAGAAATAACGCATAGTACAAAATTAGCTTGTATCTCCAAAACTACACGTTGTATCTCGAAAAGAATTGTTGTGGCGTGTACGTCTTAACATGTAGCATCTAAAGAGAACCAAAAGGAGAATTTTCTTTCGTCAAAATTTTTCAGAAAATCACGTTTTAAGGAAATCCCGCATCGTGCGAAATTATCTTGTTTTTCCTAAACAACACGTTGTAAGTCGAAAAGCTTTCATGTTGCGTGTATGTCTACGTGTGTAGCCTCAAAAGAGAAGGCACAGGACAGTTTTCTCTCGAAAGGATATGTAAGAATACCACTTCATAAGGAAATACAGTTTTGCAGAGTAAAGACATATACGTACGCATTGGAAACTCTTTACGAGAAGAAATAACGCATAGTACAATATTAGCTTGTATCTCCAAAACTACACGTTGTATCTCGAAAAGAATTGTTGTGGCGTGTACGTCTTAACATGTAGCATCTAAAGAGAACCAAAAGGAGAATTTTCTTTCGTCAAAATTTTTCAGAAAATCACGTTTTGAGGAAATCCCGCACCGTGCGAAATTATCTTGTTTTTCCTAAACAACACGTTGTAAGTCGAAAAGCTTTCATGTTGCGTGTATGTCTAAGTGTGTAGCCTCAAAAGAGAAGGCACAGGACAGTTTTCTCTCGAAAGGATATGTAAGAATACCACTTCATAAGGAAATACAGTTTTGCAGAGTAAAGACATATGCGTACGCATTGGAAACTCTTTACGAGAAGAAATAACGCATAGTACAAAATTAGCTTGTATCTCCAAAACTACACGTTGTATATCGAAAAGAATTGTTGTGGCGTGTACGTCTTAACATGTAGCATCTAAAGAGAACCAAAAGGAGAATTTTCTTTCGTCAAAATTTTTCAGAAAATCACGTTTTAAGGAAATCCCGCATCGTGCGAAATTATCTTGTTTTTCCTAAACAACACGTTGTAAGTCGAAAAGCTTTCATGTTGCGTGTATGTCTACGTGTGTAGCCTCAAAAGAGAAGGCACAGGACAGTTTTCTCTCGAAAGGATATGTAAGAATACCACTTCATAAGGAAATACAGTTTTGCAGAGTAAAGACATATACGTACGCATTGGAAACTCTTTACGAGAAGAAATAACGCATAGTACAAAATTAGCTTGTATCTCCAAAACTACACGTTGTATCTCGAAAAGAATTGTTGTGGCGTGTACGTCTTAACATGTAGCATCTAAAGAGAACCAAAAGGAGAATTTTCTTTCGTCAAAATTTTTCAGAAAATCACGTTTTAAGGAAATCCCGCATCGTGCGAAATTATCTTGTTTTTCCTAAACAACACGTTGTAAGTCGAAAAGCTTTCATGTTGCGTGTATGTCTAAGTGTGTAGCCTCAAAAGAGAAGGCACAGGACAGTTTTCTCTCGAAAGGATATGTAAGAATACCACTTCATAAGGAAATACAGTTTTGCAGAGTAAAGACATATACGTACGCATTGGAAACTCTTTACGAGAAGAAATAACGCATAGTACAAAATTAGCTTGTATCTCCAAAACTACACGTTTTATCTCGAAAAGAATTGTTGTGGCGTGTACGTCTTAACATGTAGAATCTAAAGAGAACCAAAAGGAGAATTTTCTTTCGTCAAAATTTTTCAGAAAATCACGTTTTAAGGAAATCCCGCATCGTGCGAAATTATCTTGTTTTTCCTAAACAACACGTTGTAAGTCGAAAAGCTTTCATGTTGCGTGTATGTCTACGTGTGAAGCCTCAAAAGAGAAGGCACAGGACAGTTTTCTCTCGAAAGGATATGTAAGAATACCACTTCATAAGGAAATACAGTTTTGCAGATTAAAGACATATACGTACGCATTGGAAACTCTTTACGAGAAGAAATAACGCATAGTACAAAATTAGCTTGTATCTCCAAAACTACACGTTGTATCTCGAAAAGAATTGTTGTGGCGTGTACGTCTTAACATGTAGCATCTAAAGAGAACCAAAAGGAGAATTTTCTTTCGTCAAAATTTTTCAGAAAATCACGTTTTAAGGAAATCCCGCATCGTGCGAAATTATCTTGTTTTTCCTAAACAACACGTTGTAAGTCGAAAAGCTTTCATGTTGCGTGTATGTCTACGTGTGTAGCCTCAAAAGAGAAGGCACAGGACAGTTTTCTCTCGAAAGGATATGTAAGAATACCACTTCATAAGGAAATACAGTTTTGCAGAGTAAAGACATATACGTACGCATTGGAAACTCTTTACGAGAAGAAATAACGCATAGTACAAAATTAGCTTGTATCTCCAAAACTACACGTTGTATCTCGAAAAGAATTGTTGTGGCGTGTACGTCTTAACATGTAGCATCTAAAGAGAACCAAAAGGAGAATTTTCTTTCGTCAAAATTTTTCAGAAAATCACGTTTTAAGGAAATCCCGCATCGTGCGAAATTATCTTGTTTTTCCTAAACAACACGTTGTAAGTCGAAAAGCTTTCATGTTGCGTGTATGTCTACGTGTGTAGCCTCAAAAGAGAAGGCACAGGACAGTTTTCTCTCAAAAGGATATGTAAGAATACCACTTCATAAGGAAATACAGTTTTGCAGAGTAAAGACATATACGTACGCATTGGAAACTCTTTACGAGAAGAAATAACGCATGGTACAAAATTAGCTTGTATCTCCAAAACTACACGTTGTATCTCGAAAAGAATTGTTGTGGCGTGTACGTCTTAACATGTAGCATCTAAAGAGAACCAAAAGGAGAATTTTCTTTCGTCAAAATTTTTCAGAAAATCACGTTTTAAGGAAATCCCGCATCGTGCGAAATTATCTTGTTTTTCCTAAACAACACGTTGTAAGTCGAAAAGCTTTCATGTTGCGTGTATGTCTAAGTGTGTAGCCTCAAAAGAGAAGGCACAGGACAGTTTTCTCTCGAAAGGATATGTAAGAATACCACTTCATAAGGAAATACAGTTTTGCAGAGTAAAGACATATGCGTACGCATTGGAAACTCTTTACGAGAAGAAATAACGCATAGTACAAAATTAGCTTGTATCTCCAAAACTACACGTTGTATCTCGAAAAGAATTGTTGTGGCGTGTACGTCTTAACATGTAGCATCTAAAGAGAACCAAAAGGAGAATTTTCTTTCGTCAAAATTTTTCAGAAAATCACGTTTTAAGGAAATCCCGCATCGTGCGAAATTATCTTGTTTTTCCTAAACAACACGTTGTAAGTCGAAAAGCTTTCATGTTGCGTGTATGTCTACGTGTGAAGCCTCAAAAGAGAAGGCACAGGACAGTTTTCTCTCGAAAGGATATGTAAGAATACCACTTCATAAGGAAATACAGTTTTGCAGAGTAAAGACATATGCGTACGCATTGGAAACTCTTTACGAGAAGAAATAACGCATAGTACAAAATTAGCTTGTATCTCCAAAACTACACGTTGTATCTCGAAAAGAATTGTTGTGGCGTGTACGTCTTAACATGTAGCATCTAAAGAGAACCAAAAGGAGAATTTTCTTTCGTCAAAATTTTTCAGAAAATCACGTTTTAAGGAAATCCCGCATCGTGCGAAATTATCTTGTTTTTCCTAAACAACACGTTGTAAGTCGAAAAGCTTTCATGTTGCGTGTATGTCTACGTGTGTAGCCTCAAAAGAGAAGGCACAGGACAGTTTTCTCTCGAAAGGATATGTAAGAATACCACTTCATAAGGAAATACAGTTTTGCAGAGTAAAGACATATACGTACGCATTGGAAACTCTTTACGAGAAGAAATAACGCATAGTACAATATTAGCTTGTATCTCCAAAACTACACGTTGTATCTCGAAAAGAATTGTTGTGGCGTGTACGTCTTAACATGTAGCATCTAAAGAGAACCAAAAGGAGAATTTTCTTTCGTCAAAATTTTTCAGAAAATCACCTTTTAAGGAAATCCCGCATCGTGCGAAATTATCTTGTTTTTCCTAAACAACACGTTGTAAGTCGAAAAGCTTTCATGTTGCGTGTATGTCTAAGTGTGTAGCCTCAAAAGAGAAGGCACAGGACAGTTTTCTCTCGAAAGGATATGTAAGAATACCACTTCATAAGGAAATACAGTTTTGCAGAGTAAAGACATATGCGTACGCATTGAAACTCTTTACGAGAAGAAATAACGCATAGTACAAAATTAGCTTGTATCTCCAAAACTACACGTTGTATCTCGAAAAGAATTGTTGTGGCGTGTACGTCTTAACATGTAGCATCTAAAGAGAACCAAAAGGAGAATTTTCTTTCATCAAAATTTTTCAGAAAATCACGTTTTAAGGAAATCCCGCATCGTGCGAAATTATCTTGTTTTTCCTAAACAACACGTTGTAAGTCGAAAAGCTTTCATGTTGCGTGTATGTCTAAGTGTGTAGCCTCAAAAGAGAAGGCACAGGACAGTTTTCTCTCGAAAGGATATGTAAGAATACCACTTCATAAGGAAATACAGTGTTGCAGAGTAAAGACATATGCGTACGCATTGGAAACTCTTTACGAGAAGAAATAACGCATAGTACAAAATTAGCTTGTATCTCCAAAACTACACGTTGTATCTCGAAAAGAATTGTTGTGGCGTGTACGTCTTAACATGTAGCATCTAAAGAGAACCAAAAGGAGAATTTTCTTTCGTCAAAATTTTTCAGAAAATCACGTTTTAAGGAAATCCCGCATCGTGCGAAATTATCTTGTTTTTCCTAAACAACACGTTGTAAGTCGAAAAGCTTTCATGTTGCGTGTATGTCTACGTGTGTAGCCTCAAAAGAGAAGGCACAGGACAGTTTTCTCTCGAAAGGATATGTAAGAATACCACTTCATAAGGAAATACAGTTTTGCAGAGTAAAGACATATACGTACGCATTGGAAACTCTTTACGAGAAGAAATAACGCATAGTACAAAATTAGCTTGTATCTCCAAAACTACACGTTGTATCTCGAAAAGAATTGTTGTGGCGTGTACGTCTTAACATGTAGAATCTAAAGAGAACCAAAAGGAGAATTTTGTTTCGTCAAAATTTTTCAGAAAATCACGTTTTAAGGAAATCCCGCATCGTGCGAAATTATCTTGTTTTTCCTAAACAACACGTTGTAAGTCGAAAAGCTTTCATGTTGCGTGTATGTCTACGTGTGAAGCCTCAAAAGAGAAGGCACAGGACAGTTTTCTCTCGAAAGGATATGTAAGAATACCACTTCATAAGGAAATACAGTTTTGCAGAGTAAAGACATATACGTACGCATTGGAAACTCTTTACGAGAAGAAATAACGCATAGTACAAAATTAGCTTGTATCTCCAAAACTACACGTTGTATCTCGAAAAGAATTGTTGTGGCGTGTACGTCTTAACATGTAGCATCTAAAGAGAACCAAAAGGAGAATTTTCTTTCGTCAAAATTTTTCAGAAAATCACGTTTTAAGGAAATCCCGCATCGTGCGAAATTATCTTGTTTTTCCTAAACAACACGTTGTAAGTCGAAAAGCTTTCATGTTGCGTGTATGTCTACGTGTGTAGCCTCAAAAGAGAAGGCACAGGACAGTTTTCTCTCGAAAGGATATGTAAGAATACCACTTCATAAGGAAATACAGTTTTGCAGAGTAAAGACATATACGTACGCATTGGAAACTCTTTACGAGAAGAAATAACGCATAGTACAAAATTAGCTTGTATCTCCAAAACTACACGTTGTATCTCGAAAAGAATTGTTGTGGCGTGTACGTCTTAACATGTAGCATCTAAAGAGAACCAAAAGGAGAATTTTCTTTCATCAAAATTTTTCAGAAAATCACGTTTTAAGGAAATCCCGCATCGTGCGAAATTATCTTGTTTTTCCTAAACAACACGTTGTAAGTCGAAAAGCTTTCATGTTGCGTGTATGTCTAAGTGTGTAGCCTCAAAAGAGAAGGCACAGGACAGTTTTCTCTCGAAAGGATATGTAAGAATACCACTTCATAAGGAAATACAGTGTTGCAGAGTAAAGACATATGCGTACGCATTGGAAACTCTTTACGAGAAGAAATAACGCATAGTACAAAATTAGCTTGTATCTCCAAAACTACACGTTGTATCTCGAAAAGAATTGTTGTGGCGTGTACGTCTTAACATGTAGCATCTAAAGAGAACCAAAAGGAGAATTTTCTTTCGTCAAAATTTTTCAGAAAATCACGTTTTAAGGAAATCCCGCATCGTGCGAAATTATCTTGTTTTTCCTAAACAACACGTTGTAAGTCGAAAAGCTTTCATGTTGCGTGTATGTCTACGTGTGTAGCCTCAAAAGAGAAGGCACAGGACAGTTTTCTCTCGAAAGGATATGTAAGAATACCACTTCATAAGGAAATACAGTTTTGCAGAGTAAAGACATATACGTACGCATTGGAAACTCTTTACGAGAAGAAATAACGCATAGTACAAAATTAGCTTGTATCTCCAAAACTACACGTTGTATCTCGAAAAGAATTGTTGTGGCGTGTACGTCTTAACATGTAGAATCTAAAGAGAACCAAAAGGAGAATTTTGTTTCGTCAAAATTTTTCAGAAAATCACGTTTTAAGGAAATCCCGCATCGTGCGAAATTATCTTGTTTTTCCTAAACAACACGTTGTAAGTCGAAAAGCTTTCATGTTGCGTGTATGTCTACGTGTGAAGCCTCAAAAGAGAAGGCACAGGACAGTTTTCTCTCGAAAGGATATGTAAGAATACCACTTCATAAGGAAATACAGTTTTGCAGAGTAAAGACATATACGTACGCATTGGAAACTCTTTACGAGAAGAAATAACGCATAGTACAAAATTAGCTTGTATCTCCAAAACTACACGTTGTATCTCGAAAAGAATTGTTGTGGCGTGTACGTCTTAACATGTAGCATCTAAAGAGAACCAAAAGGAGAATTTTCTTTCGTCAAAATTTTTCAGAAAATCACGTTTTAAGGAAATCCCGCATCGTGCGAAATTATCTTGTTTTTCCTAAACAACACGTTGTAAGTCGAAAAGCTTTCATGTTGCGTGTATGTCTACGTGTGTAGCCTCAAAAGAGAAGGCACAGGACAGTTTTCTCTCGAAAGGATATGTAAGAATACCACTTCATAAGGAAATACAGTTTTGCAGAGTAAAGACATATACGTACGCATTGGAAACTCTTTACGAGAAGAAATAACGCATAGTACAAAATTAGCTTGTATCTCCAAAACTACACGTTGTATCTCGAAAAGAATTGTTGTGGCGTGTACGTCTTAACATGTAGCATCTAAAGAGAACCAAAAGGAGAATTTTCTTTCGTCAAAATTTTTCAGAAAATCACGTTTTAAGGAAATCCCGCATCGTGCGAAATTATCTTGTTTTTCCTAAACAACACGTTGTAAGTCGAAAAGCTTTCATGTTGCGTGTATGTCTACGTGTGTAGCCTCAAAAGAGAAGGCACAGGACAGTTTTCTCTCGAAAGGATATGTAAGAATACCACTTCATAAGGAAATACAGTTTTGCAGAGTAAAGACATATACGTACGCATTGGAAACTCTTTACGAGAAGAAATAACGCATAGTACAAAATTAGCTTGTATCTCCAAAACTACACGTTGTATCTCGAAAAGAATTGTTGTGGCGTGTACGTCTTAACATGTAGCATCTAAAGAGAACCAAAAGGAGAATTTTCTTTCGTCAAAATTTTTCAGAAAATCACGTTTTAAGGAAATCCCGCATCGTGCGAAATTATCTTGTTTTTCCTAAACAACACGTTGTAAGTCGAAAAGCTTTCATGTTGCGTGTATGTCTAAGTGTGTAGCCTCAAAAGAGAAGGCACAGGACAGTTTTCTCTCGAAAGGATATGTAAGAATACCACTTCATAAGGAAATACAGTTTTGCAGAGTAAAGACATATACGTACGCATTGGAAACTCTTTACGAGAAGAAATAACGCATAGTACAAAATTAGCTTGTATCTCCAAAACTACACGTTGTATCTCGAAAAGAATATTTGTGGCGTGTACGTCTTAACATGTAGCATCTAAAGAGAACCAAAAGGAGAATTTTCTTTCGTCAAAATTTTTCAGAAAATCACGTTTTAAGGAAATCCCGCATCGTGCGAAATTATCTTGTTTTTCCTAAACAACACGTTGTAAGTCGAAAAGCTTTCAAGTTGCGTGTATGTCTACGTGTGTAGCCTCAAAAGAGAAGGCACAGGACAGTTTTCTCTCGAAAGGATATGTAAGAATACCACTTCATAAGGAAATACAGTTTTGCAGAGTAAAGACATATACGTACGCATTGGAAACTCTTTACGAGAAGAAATAACGCATAGTACAAAATTAGCTTGTATCTCCAAAACTACACGTTGTATCTCGAAAAGAATTGTTGTGGCGTGTACGTCTTAACATGTAGCATCTAAAGGGAACCAAAAGGAGAATTTTCTTTCGTCAAAATTTTTCAGAAAATCACGTTTTAAGGAAATCCCGCATCGTGCGAAATTATCTTGTTTTTCCTAAACAACACGTTGTAAGTCGAAAAGCTTTCATGTTGCGTGTATGTCTACGTGTGTAGCCTCAAAAGAGAAGGCACAGGACAGTTTTCTCTCGAAAGGATATGTAAGAATACCACTTCATAAGGAAATACAGTTTTGCAGAGTAAAGACATATACGTACGCATTGGAAACTCTTTACGAGAAGAAATAACGCATAGTACAAAATTAGCTTGTACCTCCAAAACTACACGTTGTATCTCGAAAAGAATTGTTGTGGCGTGTACGTCTTAACATGTAGCATCTAAAGAGAACCAAAAGGAGAATTTTCTTTCGTCAAAATTTTTCAGAAAATCACGTTTTAAGGAAATCCCGCATCGTGCGAAATTATCTTGTTTTTCCTAAACAACACGTTGTAAGTCGAAAAGCTTTCATGTTGCGTGTATGTCTACGTGTGTAGCCTCAAAAGAGAAGGCACAGGACAGTTTTCTCTCCAAAGGATATGTAAGAATACCACTTCATAAGGAAATACAGTTTTGCAGAGTAAAGACATATACGTACGCATTGGAAACTCTTTACGAGAAGAAATAACGCATAGTACAAAATTAGCTTGTATCTCCAAAACTACACGTTGTATCTCGAAAAGAATTGTTGTGGCGTGTACGTCTTAACATGTAGCATCTAAAGAGAACCAAAAGGAGAATTTTCTTTCGTCAAAATTTTTCAGAAAATCACGTTTTAAGGAAATCCCGCATCGTGCGAAATTATCTTGTTTTTCCTAAACAACACGTTGTAAGTCGAAAAGCTTTCATGTTGCGTGTATGTCTAAGTGTGTAGCCTCAAAAGAGAAGGCACAGGACAGTTTTCTCTCGAAAGGATATGTAAGAATACCACTTCATAAGGAAATACAGTTTTGCAGAGTAAAGACATATACGTACGCATTGGAAACTCTTTACGAGAAGAAATAACGCATAGTACAAAATTAGCTTGTATCTCCAAAACTACACGTTGTATCTCGAAAAGAATTGTTGTGGCGTGTACGTCTTAACATGTAGCATCTAAAGAGAACCAAAAGGAGAATTTTCTTTCGTCAAAATTTTTCAGAAAATCACGTTTTAAGGAAATCCCGCATCGTGCGAAATTATCTTGTTTTTCCTAAACAACACGTTGTAAGTCGAAAAGCTTTCATGTTGCGTGTATGTCTACGTGTGTAGCCTCAAAAGAGAAGGCACAGGACAGTTTTCTCTCGAAAGGATATGTAAGAATACCACTTCATAAGGAAATACAGTTTTGCAGAGTAAAGACATATACGTACGCATTGGAAACTCTTTACGAGAAGAAATAACGCATAGTACAAAATTAGCTTGTATCTCCAAAACTACACGTTGTATCTCGAAAAGAATTGTTGTGGCGTGTACGTCTTAACATGTAGCATCTAAAGAGAACCAAAAGGAGAATTTTCTTTCGTCAAAATTTTTCAGAAAATCACGTTTTAAGGAAATCCCGCATCGTGCGAAATTATCTTGTTTTTCCTAAACAACACGTTGTAAGTCGAAAAGCTTTCATGTTGCGTGTATGTCTAAGTGTGTAGCCTCAAAAGAGAAGGCACAGGACAGTTTTCTCTCGAAAGGATATGTAAGAATACCACTTCATAAGGAAATACAGTTTTGCAGAGTAAAGACATATGCGTACGCATTGGAAACTCTTTACGAGAAGAAATAACGCATAGTACAAAATTAGCTTGTATCTCCAAAACTACACGTTGTATCTCGAAAAGAATTGTTGTGGCGTGTACGTCTTAACATGTAGCATCTAAAGAGAACCAAAAGGAGAATTTTCTTTCGTCAAAATTTTTCAGAAAATCACGTTTTAAGGAAATCCCGCATCGTGCGAAATTATCTTGTTTTTCCTAAACAACACGTTGTAAGTCGAAAAGCTTTCATGTTGCGTGTATGTCTAAGTGTGTAGCCTCAAAAGAGAAGGCACAGGACAGTTTTCTCTCGAAAGGATATGTAAGAATACCACTTCATAAGGAAATACAGTTTTGCAGAGTAAAGACATATACGTACGCATTGGAAACTCTTTACGAGAAGAAATAACGCATAGTACAAAATTAGCTTGTATCTCCAAAACTACACGTTGTATCTCGAAAAGAATTGTTGTGGCGTGTACGTCTTAACATGTAGCATCTAAAGAGAACCAAAAGGAGAATTTTCTTTCGTCAAAATTTTTCAGAAAATCACGTTTTAAGGAAATCCCGCATCGTGCGAAATTATCTTGTTTTTCCTAAACAACACGTTGTAAGTCGAAAAGCTTTCATGTTGCGTGTATGTCTAAGTGTGTAGCCTCAAAAGAGAAGGCACAGGACAGTTTTCTCTCGAAAGGATATGTAAGAATACCACTTCATAAGGAAATACTGTTTTGCAGAGTAAAGACATATGCGTACGCATTGGAAACTCTTTACGAGAAGAAATAACGCATAGTACAAAATTAGCTTGTATCTCCAAAACTACACGTTGTATCTCGAAAAGAATTGTTGTGGCGTGTACGTCTTAACATGTAGCATCTAAAGAGAACCAAAAGGAGAATTTTCTTTCGTCAAAATTTTTCAGAAAATCACGTTTTAAGGAAATCCCGCATCGTGCGAAATTATCTTGTTTTTCCTAAACAACACGTTGTAAGTCGAAAAGCTTTCATGTTGCGTGTATGTCTACGTGTGTAGCCTCAAAAGAGAAGGCACAGGACAGTTTTCTCTCGAAAGGATATGTAAGAATACCACTTCATAAGGAAATACAGTTTTGCAGAGTAAAGACATATACGTACGCATTGGAAACTCTTTACGAGAAGAAATAACGCATAGTACAAAATTAGCTTGTATCTCCAAAACTACACGTTGTATCTCGAAAAGAATTGTTGTGGCGTGTACGTCTTAACATGTAGCATCTAAAGAGAACCAAAAGGAGAATTTTCTTTCATCAAAATTTTTCAGAAAATCACGTTTTAAGGAAATCCCGCATCGTGCGAAATTATCTTGTTTTTCCTAAACAACACGTTGTAAGTCGAAAAGCTTTCATGTTGCGTGTATGTCTAAGTGTGTAGCCTCAAAAGAGAAGGCACAGGACAGTTTTCTCTCGAAAGGATATGTAAGAATACCACTTCATAAGGAAATACAGTGTTGCAGAGTAAAGACATATGCGTACGCATTGGAAACTCTTTACGAGAAGAAATAACGCATAGTACAAAATTAGCTTGTATCTCCAAAACTACACGTTGTATCTCGAAAAGAATTGTTGTGGCGTGTACGTCTTAACATGTAGCATCTAAAGAGAACCAAAAGGAGAATTTTCTTTCGTCAAAATTTTTCAGAAAATCACGTTTTAAGGAAATCCCGCATCGTGCGAAATTATCTTGTTTTTCCTAAACAACACGTTGTAAGTCGAAAAGCTTTCATGTTGCGTGTATGTCTACGTGTGTAGCCTCAAAAGAGAAGGCACAGGACAGTTTTCTCTCGAAAGGATATGTAAGAATACCACTTCATAAGGAAATACAGTTTTGCAGAGTAAAGACATATACGTACGCATTGGAAACTCTTTACGAGAAGAAATAACGCATAGTACAAAATTAGCTTGTATCTCCAAAACTACACGTTGTATCTCGAAAAGAATTGTTGTGGCGTGTACGTCTTAACATGTAGAATCTAAAGAGAACCAAAAGGAGAATTTTGTTTCGTCAAAATTTTTCAGAAAATCACGTTTTAAGGAAATCCCGCATCGTGCGAAATTATCTTGTTTTTCCTAAACAACACGTTGTAAGTCGAAAAGCTTTCATGTTGCGTGTATGTCTACGTGTGAAGCCTCAAAAGAGAAGGCACAGGACAGTTTTCTCTCGAAAGGATATGTAAGAATACCACTTCATAAGGAAATACAGTTTTGCAGAGTAAAGACATATACGTACGCATTGGAAACTCTTTACGAGAAGAAATAACGCATAGTACAAAATTAGCTTGTATCTCCAAAACTACACGTTGTATCTCGAAAAGAATTGTTGTGGCGTGTACGTCTTAACATGTAGCATCTAAAGAGAACCAAAAGGAGAATTTTCTTTCGTCAAAATTTTTCAGAAAATCACGTTTTAAGGAAATCCCGCATCGTGCGAAATTATCTTGTTTTTCCTAAACAACACGTTGTAAGTCGAAAAGCTTTCATGTTGCGTGTATGTCTACGTGTGTAGCCTCAAAAGAGAAGGCACAGGACAGTTTTCTCTCGAAAGGATATGTAAGAATACCACTTCATAAGGAAATACAGTTTTGCAGAGTAAAGACATATACGTACGCATTGGAAACTCTTTACGAGAAGAAATAACGCATAGTACAAAATTAGCTTGTATCTCCAAAACTACACGTTGTATCTCGAAAAGAATTGTTGTGGCGTGTACGTCTTAACATGTAGCATCTAAAGAGAACCAAAAGGAGAATTTTCTTTCATCAAAATTTTTCAGAAAATCACGTTTTAAGGAAATCCCGCATCGTGCGAAATTATCTTGTTTTTCCTAAACAACACGTTGTAAGTCGAAAAGCTTTCATGTTGCGTGTATGTCTAAGTGTGTAGCCTCAAAAGAGAAGGCACAGGACAGTTTTCTCTCGAAAGGATATGTAAGAATACCACTTCATAAGGAAATACAGTGTTGCAGAGTAAAGACATATGCGTACGCATTGGAAACTCTTTACGAGAAGAAATAACGCATAGTACAAAATTAGCTTGTATCTCCAAAACTACACGTTGTATCTCGAAAAGAATTGTTGTGGCGTGTACGTCTTAACATGTAGCATCTAAAGAGAACCAAAAGGAGAATTTTCTTTCGTCAAAATTTTTCAGAAAATCACGTTTTAAGGAAATCCCGCATCGTGCGAAATTATCTTGTTTTTCCTAAACAACACGTTGTAAGTCGAAAAGCTTTCATGTTGCGTGTATGTCTACGTGTGTAGCCTCAAAAGAGAAGGCACAGGACAGTTTTCTCTCGAAAGGATATGTAAGAATACCACTTCATAAGGAAATACAGTTTTGCAGAGTAAAGACATATACGTACGCATTGGAAACTCTTTACGAGAAGAAATAACGCATAGTACAAAATTAGCTTGTATCTCCAAAACTACACGTTGTATCTCGAAAAGAATTGTTGTGGCGTGTACGTCTTAACATGTAGAATCTAAAGAGAACCAAAAGGAGAATTTTGTTTCGTCAAAATTTTTCAGAAAATCACGTTTTAAGGAAATCCCGCATCGTGCGAAATTATCTTGTTTTTCCTAAACAACACGTTGTAAGTCGAAAAGCTTTCATGTTGCGTGTATGTCTACGTGTGAAGCCTCAAAAGAGAAGGCACAGGACAGTTTTCTCTCGAAAGGATATGTAAGAATACCACTTCATAAGGAAATACAGTTTTGCAGAGTAAAGACATATACGTACGCATTGGAAACTCTTTACGAGAAGAAATAACGCATAGTACAAAATTAGCTTGTATCTCCAAAACTACACGTTGTATCTCGAAAAGAATTGTTGTGGCGTGTACGTCTTAACATGTAGCATCTAAAGAGAACCAAAAGGAGAATTTTCTTTCGTCAAAATTTTTCAGAAAATCACGTTTTAAGGAAATCCCGCATCGTGCGAAATTATCTTGTTTTTCCTAAACAACACGTTGTAAGTCGAAAAGCTTTCATGTTGCGTGTATGTCTACGTGTGTAGCCTCAAAAGAGAAGGCACAGGACAGTTTTCTCTCGAAAGGATATGTAAGAATACCACTTCATAAGGAAATACAGTTTTGCAGAGTAAAGACATATACGTACGCATTGGAAACTCTTTACGAGAAGAAATAACGCATAGTACAAAATTAGCTTGTATCTCCAAAACTACACGTTGTATCTCGAAAAGAATTGTTGTGGCGTGTACGTCTTAACATGTAGCATCTAAAGAGAACCAAAAGGAGAATTTTCTTTCGTCAAAATTTTTCAGAAAATCACGTTTTAAGGAAATCCCGCATCGTGCGAAATTATCTTGTTTTTCCTAAACAACACGTTGTAAGTCGAAAAGCTTTCATGTTGCGTGTATGTCTACGTGTGTAGCCTCAAAAGAGAAGGCACAGGACAGTTTTCTCTCGAAAGGATATGTAAGAATACCACTTCATAAGGAAATACAGTTTTGCAGAGTAAAGACATATACGTACGCATTGGAAACTCTTTACGAGAAGAAATAACGCATAGTACAAAATTAGCTTGTATCTCCAAAACTACACGTTGTATCTCGAAAAGAATTGTTGTGGCGTGTACGTCTTAACATGTAGCATCTAAAGAGAACCAAAAGGAGAATTTTCTTTCGTCAAAATTTTTCAGAAAATCACGTTTTAAGGAAATCCCGCATCGTGCGAAATTATCTTGTTTTTCCTAAACAACACGTTGTAAGTCGAAAAGCTTTCATGTTGCGTGTATGTCTAAGTGTGTAGCCTCAAAAGAGAAGGCACAGGACAGTTTTCTCTCGAAAGGATATGTAAGAATACCACTTCATAAGGAAATACAGTTTTGCAGAGTAAAGACATATACGTACGCATTGGAAACTCTTACGAGAAGAAATAACGCATAGTACAAAATCAGCTTGTATCTCCAAAACTACACGTTGTATCTCGAAAAGAATTGTTGTGGCGTGTACGTCTTAACATGTAGCATCTAAAGAGAACCAAAAGGAGAATTTTCTTTCGTCAAAATTTTTCAGAAAATCACGTTTTAAGGAAATCCCGCATCGTGCGAAATTATCTTGTTTTTCCTAAACAACACGTTGTAAGTCGAAAAGCTTTCATGTTGCGTGTATGTCTAAGTGTGTAGCCTCAAAAGAGAAGGCACAGGACAGTTTTCTCTCGAAAGGATATGTAAGAATACCACTTCATAAGGAAATACAGTTTTGCAGAGTAAAGACATATACGTACGCATTGGAAACTCTTTACGAGAAGAAATAACGCATAGTACAAAATTAGCTTGTATCTCCAAAACTACACGTTGTATCTCGAAAAGAATATTTGTGGCGTGTACGTCTTAACATGTAGCATCTAAAGAGAACCAAAAGGAGAATTTTCTTTCGTCAAAATTTTTCAGAAAATCACGTTTTAAGGAAATCCCGCATCGTGCGAAATTATCTTGTTTTTCCTAAACAACACGTTGTAAGTCGAAAAGCTTTCAAGTTGCGTGTATGTCTACGTGTGTAGCCTCAAAAGAGAAGGCACAGGACAGTTTTCTCTCGAAAGGATATGTAAGAATACCACTTCATAAGGAAATACAGTTTTGCAGAGTAAAGACATATACGTACGCATTGGAAACTCTTTACGAGAAGAAATAACGCATAGTACAAAATTAGCTTGTATCTCCAAAACTACACGTTGTATCTCGAAAAGAATTGTTGTGGCGTGTACGTCTTAACATGTAGCATCTAAAGGGAACCAAAAGGAGAATTTTCTTTCGTCAAAATTTTTCAGAAAATCACGTTTTAAGGAAATCCCGCATCGTGCGAAATTATCTTGTTTTTCCTAAACAACACGTTGTAAGTCGAAAAGCTTTCATGTTGCGTGTATGTCTACGTGTGTAGCCTCAAAAGAGAAGGCACAGGACAGTTTTCTCTCGAAAGGATATGTAAGAATACCACTTCATAAGGAAATACAGTTTTGCAGAGTAAAGACATATACGTACGCATTGGAAACTCTTTACGAGAAGAAATAACGCATAGTACAAAATTAGCTTGTACCTCCAAAACTACACGTTGTATCTCGAAAAGAATTGTTGTGGCGTGTACGTCTTAACATGTAGCATCTAAAGAGAACCAAAAGGAGAATTTTCTTTCGTCAAAATTTTTCAGAAAATCACGTTTTAAGGAAATCCCGCATCGTGCGAAATTATCTTGTTTTTCCTAAACAACACGTTGTAAGTCGAAAAGCTTTCATGTTGCGTGTATGTCTACGTGTGTAGCCTCAAAAGAGAAGGCACAGGACAGTTTTCTCTCCAAAGGATATGTAAGAATACCACTTCATAAGGAAATACAGTTTTGCAGAGTAAAGACATATACGTACGCATTGGAAACTCTTTACGAGAAGAAATAACGCATAGTACAAAATTAGCTTGTATCTCCAAAACTACACGTTGTATCTCGAAAAGAATTGTTGTGGCGTGTACGTCTTAACATGTAGCATCTAAAGAGAACCAAAAGGAGAATTTTCTTTCGTCAAAATTTTTCAGAAAATCACGTTTTAAGGAAATCCCGCATCGTGCGAAATTATCTTGTTTTTCCTAAACAACACGTTGTAAGTCGAAAAGCTTTCATGTTGCGTGTATGTCTAAGTGTGTAGCCTCAAAAGAGAAGGCACAGGACAGTTTTCTCTCGAAAGGATATGTAAGAATACCACTTCATAAGGAAATACAGTTTTGCAGAGTAAAGACATATACGTACGCATTGGAAACTCTTTACGAGAAGAAATAACGCATAGTACAAAATTAGCTTGTATCTCCAAAACTACACGTTGTATCTCGAAAAGAATTGTTGTGGCGTGTACGTCTTAACATGTAGCATCTAAAGAGAACCAAAAGGAGAATTTTCTTTCGTCAAAATTTTTCAGAAAATCACGTTTTAAGGAAATCCCGCATCGTGCGAAATTATCTTGTTTTTCCTAAACAACACGTTGTAAGTCGAAAAGCTTTCATGTTGCGTGTATGTCTACGTGTGTAGCCTCAAAAGAGAAGGCACAGGACAGTTTTCTCTCGAAAGGATATGTAAGAATACCACTTCATAAGGAAATACAGTTTTGCAGAGTAAAGACATATACGTACGCATTGGAAACTCTTTACGAGAAGAAATAACGCATAGTACAAAATTAGCTTGTATCTCCAAAACTACACGTTGTATCTCGAAAAGAATTGTTGTGGCGTGTACGTCTTAACATGTAGCATCTAAAGAGAACCAAAAGGAGAATTTTCTTTCGTCAAAATTTTTCAGAAAATCACGTTTTAAGGAAATCCCGCATCGTGCGAAATTATCTTGTTTTTCCTAAACAACACGTTGTAAGTCGAAAAGCTTTCATGTTGCGTGTATGTCTACGTGTGTAGCCTCAAAAGAGAAGGCACAGGACAGTTTTCTCTCGAAAGGATATGTAAGAATACCACTTCATAAGGAAATACAGTTTTGCAGAGTAAAGACATATACGTACGCATTGGAAACTCTTTACGAGAAGAAATAACGCATAGTACAAAATTAGCTTGTATCTCCAAAACTACACGTTGTATCTCGAAAAGAATTGTTGTGGCGTGTACGTCTTAACATGTAGCATCTAAAGAGAACCAAAAGGAGAATTTTCTTTCGTCAAAATTTTTCAGAAAATCACGTTTTAAGGAAATCCCGCATCGTGCGAAATTATCTTGTTTTTCCTAAACAACACGTTGTAAGTCGAAAAGCTTTCATGTTGCGTGTATGTCTACGTGTGTAGCCTCAAAAGAGAAGGCACAGGACAGTTTTCTCTCGAAAGGATATGTAAGAATACCACTTCATAAGGAAATACAGTTTTGCAGAGTAAAGACATATACGTACGCATTGGAAACTCTTTACGAGAAGAAATAACGCATAGTACAAAATTAGCTTGTATCTCCAAAACTACACGTTGTATCTCGAAAAGAATTGTTGTGGCGTGTACGTCTTAACATGTAGCATCTAAAGAGAACCAAAAGGAGAATTTTCTTTCGTCAAAATTTTTCAGAAAATCACGTTTTAAGGAAATCCCGCATCGTGCGAAATTATCTTGTTTTTCCTAAACAACACGTTGTAAGTCGAAAAGCTTTCATGTTGCGTGTATGTCTAAGTGTGTAGCCTCAAAAGAGAAGGCACAGGACAGTTTTCTCTCGAAAGGATATGTAAGAATACCACTTCATAAGGAAATACAGTTTTGCAGAGTAAAGACATATACGTACGCATTGGAAACTCTTTACGAGAAGAAATAACGCATAGTACAAAATTAGCTTGTATCTCCAAAACTACACGTTGTATCTCGAAAAGAATTGTTGTGGCGTGTACGTCTTAACATGTAGCATCTAAAGAGAACCAAAAGGAGAATTTTCTTTCGTCAAAATTTTTCAGAAAATCACGTTTTAAGGAAATCCCGCATCGTGCGAAATTATCTTGTTTTTCCTAAACAACACGTTGTAAGTCGAAAAGCTTTCATGTTGCGTGTATGTCTAAGTGTGTAGCCTCAAAAGAGAAGGCACAGGACAGTTTTCTCTCGAAAGGATATGTAAGAATACCACTTCATAAGGAAATACAGTTTTGCAGAGTAAAGACATATGCGTACGCATTGGAAACTCTTTACGAGAAGAAATAACGCATAGTACAAAATTAGCTTGTATCTCCAAAACTACACGTTGTATCTCGAAAAGAATTGTTGTGGCGTGTACGTCTTAACATGTAGCATCTAAAGAGAACCAAAAGGAGAATTTTCTTTCGTCAAAATTTTTCAGAAAATCACGTTTTAAGGAAATCCCGCATCGTGCGAAATTATCTTGTTTTTCCTAAACAACACGTTGTAAGTCGAAAAGCTTTCATGTTGCGTGTATGTCTAAGTGTGTAGCCTCAAAAGAGAAGGCACAGGACAGTTTTCTCTCGAAAGGATATGTAAGAATACCACTTCATAAGGAAATACAGTTTTGCAGAGTAAAGACATATACGTACGCATTGGAAACTCTTTACGAGAAGAAATAACGCATAGTACAAAATTAGCTTGTATCTCCAAAACTACACGTTGTATCTCGAAAAGAATTGTTGTGGCGTGTACGTCTTAACATGTAGCATCTAAAGAGAACCAAAAGGAGAATTTTCTTTCGTCAAAATTTTTCAGAAAATCACGTTTTAAGGAAATCCCGCATCGTGCGAAATTATCTTGTTTTTCCTAAACAACACGTTGTAAGTCGAAAAGCTTTCATGTTGCGTGTATGTCTAAGTGTGTAGCCTCAAAAGAGAAGGCACAGGACAGTGTTCTCTCGAAAGGATATGTAAGAATACCACTTCATAAGGAAATACAGTTTTGCAGAGTAAAGACATATGCGTACGCATTGGAAACTCTTTACGAGAAGAAATAACGCATAGTACAAAATTAGCTTGTATCTCCAAAACTACACGTTGTATCTCGAAAAGAATTGTTGTGGCGTGCGTGTACGTCTTAACATGTAGCATCTAAAGAGAACCAAAAGGAGAATTTTCTTTCGTCAAAATTTTTCAGAAAATCACGTTTTAAGGAAATCCCGCATCGTGCGAAATTATCTTGTTTTTCCTAAACAACACGTTGTAAGTCGAAAAGCTTTCATGTTGCGTGTATGTCTACGTGTGTAGCCTCAAAAGAGAAGGCACAGGACAGTTTTCTCTCGAAAGGATATGTAAGAATACCACTTCATAAGGAAATACAGTTTTGCAGAGTAAAGACATATACGTACGCATTGGAAACTCTTTACGAGAAGAAATAACGCATAGTACAAAATTAGCTTGTATCTCCAAAACTACACGTTGTATCTCGAAAAGAATTGTTGTGGCGTGTACGTCTTAACATGTAGCATCTAAAGAGAACCAAAAGGAGAATTTTCTTTCGTCAAAATTTTTCAGAAAATCACGTTTTAAGGAAATCCCGCATCGTGCGAAATTATCTTGTTTTTCCTAAACAACACGTTGTAAGTCGAAAAGCTTTCATGTTGCGTGTATGTCTAAGTGTGTAGCCTCAAAAGAGAAGGCACAGGACAGTTTTCTCTCGAAAGGATATGTAAGAATACCACTTCATAAGGAAATACAGTGTTGCAGAGTAAAGACATATGCGTACGCATTGGAAACTCTTTACTAGAAGAAATAACGCATAGTACAAAATTAGCTTGTATCTCCAAAACTACACGTTGTATCTCGAAAAGAATTGTTGTGGCGTGTACGTCTTAACATGTAGCATCTAAAGAGAACCAAAAGGAGAATTTTCTTTCGTCAAAATTTTTCAGAAAATCACGTTTTAAGGAAATCCCGCATCGTGCGAAATTATCTTGTTTTTCCTAAACAACACGTTGTAAGTCGAAAAGCTTTCATGTTGCGTGTATGTCTACGTGTGTAGCCTCAAAAGAGAAGGCACAGGACAGTTTTCTCTCGAAAGGATATGTAAGAATACCACTTCATAAGGAAATACAGTTTTGCAGAGTAAAGACATATACGTACGCATTGGAAACTCTTTACGAGAAGAAATAACGCATAGTACAAAATTAGCTTGTATCTCCAAAACTACACGTTGTATCTCGAAAAGAATTGTTGTGGCGTGTACGTCTTAACATGTAGAATCTAAAGAGAACCAAAAGGAGAATTTTCTTTCGTCAAAATTTTTCAGAAAATCACGTTTTAAGGAAATCCCGCATCGTGCGAAATTATCTTGTTTTTCCTAAACAACACGTTGTAAGTCGAAAAGCTTTCATGTTGCGTGTATGTCTACGTGTGAAGCCTCAAAAGAGAAGGCACAGGACAGTTTTCTCTCGAAAGGATATGTAAGAATACCACTTCATAAGGAAATACAGTTTTGCAGAGTAAAGACATATACGTACGCATTGGAAACTCTTTACGAGAAGAAATAACGCATAGTACAAAATTAGCTTGTATCTCCAAAACTACACGTTGTATCTCGAAAAGAATTGTTGTGGCGTGTACGTCTTAACATGTAGCATCTAAAGAGAACCAAAAGGAGAATTTTCTTTCGTCAAAATTTTTCAGAAAATCACGTTTTAAGGAAATCCCGCATCGTGCGAAATTATCTTGTTTTTCCTAAACAACACGTTGTAAGTCGAAAAGCTTTCATGTTGCGTGTATGTCTACGTGTGTAGCCTCAAAAGAGAAGGCACAGGACAGTTTTCTCTCGAAAGGATATGTAAGAATACCACTTCATAAGGAAATACAGTTTTGCAGAGTAAAGACATATACGTACGCATTGGAAACTCTTTACGAGAAGAAATAACGCATAGTACAAAATTAGCTTGTATCTCCAAAACTACACGTTGTATCTCGAAAAGAATTGTTGTGGCGTGTACGTCTTAACATGTAGCATCTAAAGAGAACCAAAAGGAGAATTTTCTTTCGTCAAAATTTTTCAGAAAATCACGTTTTAAGGAAATCCCGCATCGTGCGAAATTATCTTGTTTTTCCTAAACAACACGTTGTAAGTCGAAAAGCTTTCATGTTGCGTGTATGTCTACGTGTGTAGCCTCAAAAGAGAAGGCACAGGACAGTTTTCTCTCGAAAGGATATGTAAGAATACCACTTCATAAGGAAATACAGTTTTGCAGAGTAAAGACATATACGTACGCATTGGAAACTCTTTACGAGAAGAAATAACGCATAGTACAAAATTAGCTTGTATCTCGAAAAGAATTGTTGTGGCGTGTACGTCTTACCATGTAGCATCTAAAGAGAACCAAAAGGAGAATTTTCTTTCGTCAAAATTTTTCAGAAAATCACGTTTTAAGGAAATCCCGCATCGTGCGAAATTATCTTGTTTTTCCTAAACAACACGTTGTAAGTCGAAAAGCTTTCATGTTGCGTGTATGTCTAAGTGTGTAGCCTCAAAAGAGAAGGCACAGGACAGTTTTCTCTCGAAAGGATATGTAAGAATACCACTTCATAAGGAAATACAGTTTTGCAGAGTAAAGACATATACGTACGCATTGGAAACTCTTTACGAGAAGAAATAACGCATAGTACAAAATTAGCTTGTATCTCCAAAACTACACGTTGTATCTCGAAAAGAATTGTTGTGGCGTGTACGTCTTAACATGTAGCATCTAAAGGGAACCAAAAGGAGAATTTTCTTTCGTCAAAATTTTTCAGAAAATCACGTTTTAAGGAAATCCCGCATCGTGCGAAATTATCTTGTTTTTCCTAAACAACACGTTGTAAGTCGAAAAGCTTTCATGTTGCGTGTATGTCTAAGTGTGTAGCCTCAAAAGAGAAGGCACAGGACAGTTTTCTCTCGAAAGGATATGTAAGAATACCACTTCATAAAGAAATACAGTTTTGCAGAGTAAAGACATATACGTACGCATTGGAAACTCTTTACGAGAAGAAATAACGCATAGTACAAAATTAGCTTGTACCTCCAAAACTACACGTTGTATCTCGAAAAGAATTGTTGTGGCGTGTACGTCTTAACATGTAGCATCTAAAGAGAACCAAAAGGAGAATTTTCTTTCGTCAAAATTTTTCAGAAAATCACGTTTTAAGGAAATCCCGCATCGTGCGAAATTATCTTGTTTTTCCTAAACAACACGTTGTAAGTCGAAAAGCTTTCATGTTGCGTGTATGTCTAAGTGTGTAGCCTCAAAAGAGAAGGCACAGGACAGTTTTCTCTCGAAAGGATATGTAAGAATACCACTTCATAAGGAAATACAGTTTTGCAGAGTAAAGACATATACGTACGCATTGGAAACTCTTTACGAGAAGAAATAACGCATAGTACAAAATTAGCTTGTATCTCCAAAACTACACGTTGTATCTCGAAAAGAATTGTTGTGGCGTGTACGTCTTAACATGTAGCATCTAAAGAGAACCAAAAGGAGAATTTTCTTTCGTCAAAATTTTTCAGAAAATCACGTTTTAAGGAAATCCCGCATCGTGCGAAATTATCTTGTTTTTCCTAAACAACACGTTGTAAGTCGAAAAGCTTTCATGTTGCGTGTATGTCTAAGTGTGTAGCCTCAAAAGAGAAGGCACAGGACAGTTTTCTCTCGAAAGGATATGTAAGAATACCACTTCATAAGGAAATACAGTTTTGCAGAGTAAAGACATATACGTACGCATTGGAAACTCTTACGAGAAGAAATAACGCATAGTACAAAATTAGCTTGTATCTCCAAAACTACACGTTGTATCTCGAAAAGAATTGTTGTGGCGTGTACGTCTTAACATGTAGCATCTAAAGAGAACCAAAAGGAGAATTTTCTTTCGTCAAAATTTTTCAGAAAATCACGTTTTAAGGAAATCCCGCATCGTGCGAAATTATCTTGTTTTTCCTAAACAACACGTTGTAAGTCGAAAAGCTTTCATGTTGCGTGTATGTCTAAGTGTGTAGCCTCAAAAGAGAAGGCACAGGACAGTTTTCTCTCGAAAGGATATGTAAGAATACCACTTCATAAGGAAATACAGTTTTGCAGAGTAAAGACATATACGTACGCATTGGAAACTCTTTACGAGAAGAAATAACGCATAGTACAAAATTAGCTTGTATCTCCAAAACTACACGTTGTATCTCGAAAAGAATTGTTGTGGCGTGTACGTCTTAACATGTAGCATCTAAAGAGAACCAAAAGGAGAATTTTCTTTCGTCAAAATTTTTCAGAAAATCACGTTTTAAGGAAATCCCGCATCGTGCGAAATTATCTTGTTTTTCCTAAACAACACGTTGTAAGTCGAAAAGCTTTCATGTTGCGTGTATGTCTAAGTGTGTAGCCTCAAAAGAGAAGGCACAGGACAGTTTTCTCTCGAAAGGATATGTAAGAATACCACTTCATAAGGAAATACAGTTTTGCAGAGTAAAGACATATGCGTACGCATTGGAAACTCTTTACGAGAAGAAATAACGCATAGTACAAAATTAGCTTGTATCTCCAAAACTACACGTTGTATCTCGAAAAGAATTGTTGTGGCGTGTACGTCTTAACATGTAGCATCTAAAGAGAACCAAAAGGAGAATTTTCTTTCGTCAAAATTTTTCAGAAAATCACGTTTTAAGGAAATCCCGCATCGTGCGAAATTATCTTGTTTTTCCTAAACAACACGTTGTAAGTCGAAAAGCTTTCATGTTGCGTGTATGTCTACGTGTGTAGCCTCAAAAGAGAAGGCACAGGACAGTTTTCTCTCGAAAGGATATGTAAGAATACCACTTCATAAGGAAATACAGTTTTGCAGAGTAAAGACATATACGTACGCATTGGAAACTCTTTACGAGAAGAAATAACGCATAGTACAAAATTAGCTTGTATCTCCAAAACTACACGTTGTATCTCGAAAAGAATTGTTGTGGCGTGTACGTCTTAACATGTAGCATCTAAAGAGAACCAAAAGGAGAATTTTCTTTCGTCAAAATTTTTCAGAAAATCACGTTTTAAGGAAATCCCGCATCGTGCGAAATTATCTTGTTTTTCCTAAACAACACGTTGTAAGTCGAAAAGCTTTCATGTTGCGTGTATGTCTACGTGTGTAGCCTCAAAAGAGAAGGCACAGGACAGTTTTCTCTCGAAAGGATATGTAAGAATACCACTTCATAAGGAAATACAGTTTTGCAGAGTAAAGACATATACGTACGCATTGGAAACTCTTTACGAGAAGAAATAACGCATAGTACAAAATTAGCTTGTATCTCCAAAACTACACGTTGTATCTCGAAAAGAATTGTTGTGGCGTGTACGTCTTAACATGTAGCATCTAAAGAGAACCAAAAGGAGAATTTTCTTTCGTCAAAATTTTTCAGAAAATCACGTTTTAAGGAAATCCCGCATCGTGCGAAATTATCTTGTTTTTCCTAAACAACACGTTGTAAGTCGAAAAGCTTTCATGTTGCGTGTATGTCTAAGTGTGTAGCCTCAAAAGAGAAGGCACAGGACAGTTTTCTCTCGAAAGGATATGTAAGAATACCACTTCATAAGGAAATACAGTTTTGCAGAGTAAAGACATATGCGTACGCATTGGAAACTCTTTACGAGAAGAAATAACGCATAGTACAAAATTAGCTTGTATCTCCAAAACTACACGTTGTATCTCGAAAAAAATTGTTGTGGCGTGTACGTCTTAACTTGTAGCATCTAAAGAGAACCAAAAGGAGAATTTTCTTTCGTCAAAATTTTTCAGAAAATCACGTTTTAAGGAAATCCCGCATCGTGCGAAATTATCTTGTTTTTCCTAAACAACACGTTGTAAGTCGAAAAGCTTTCATGTTGCGTGTATGTCTAAGTGTGTAGCCTCAAAAGAGAAGGCACAGGACAGTTTTCTCTCGAAAGGATATGTAAGAATACCACTTCATAAGGAAATACAGTTTTGCAGAGTAAAGACATATGCGTACGCATTGGAAACTCTTTACGAGAAGAAATAACGCATAGTACAAAATTAGCTTGTATCTCCAAAACTACACGTTGTATCTCGAAAAGAATTGTTGTGGCGTGTACGTCTTAACATGTAGCATCTAAAGAGAACCAAAAGGAGAATTTTCTTTCGTCAAAATTTTTCAGAAAATCACGTTTTAAGGAAATCCCGCATCGTGCGAAATTATCTTGTTTTTCCTAAACAACACGTTGTAAGTCGAAAAGCTTTCATGTTGCGTGTATGTCTAAGTGTGTAGCCTCAAAAGAGAAGGCACAGGACAGTTTTCTCTCGAAAGGATATGTAAGAATACCACTTCATAAGGAAATACAGTGCTGCAGAGTAAAGACATATGCGTACGCATTGGAAACTCTTTACGAGAAGAAATAACGCATAGTACAAAATTAGCTTGTATCTCCAAAACTACACGTTGTATCTCGAAAAGAATTGTTGTGGCGTGTACGTCTTAACATGTAGCATCTAAAGAGAACCAAAAGGAGAATTTTCTTTCGTCAAAATTTTTCAGAAAATCACGTTTTAAGGAAATCCCGCATCGTGCGAAATTATCTTGTTTTTCCTAAACAACACGTTGTAAGTCGAAAAGCTTTCATGTTGCGTGTATGTCTACGTGTGTAGCCTCAAAAGAGAAGGCACAGGACAGTTTTCTCTCGAAAGGATATGTAAGAATACCACTTCATAAGGAAATACAGTTTTGCAGAGTAAAGACATATACGTACGCATTGGAAACTCTTTACGAGAAGAAATAACGCATAGTACAAAATTAGCTTGTATCTCCAAAACTACACGTTGTATCTCGAAAAGAATTGTTGTGGCGTGTACGTCTTAACATGTAGAATCTAAAGAGAACCAAATGGAGAATTTTCTTTCGTCAAAATTTTTCAGAAAATCACGTTTTAAGGAAATCCCGCATCGTGCGAAATTATCTTGTTTTTCCTAAACAACACGTTGTAAGTCGAAAAGCTTTCATGTTGCGTGTATGTCTACGTGTGAAGCCTCAAAAGAGAAGGCACAGGACAGTTTTCTCTCGAAAGGATATGTAAGAATACCACTTCATAAGGAAATACAGTTTTGCAGAGTAAAGACATATACGTACGCATTGGAAACTCTTTACGAGAAGAAATAACGCATAGTACAAAATTAGCTTGTATCTCCAAAACTACACGTTGTATCTCGAAAAGAATTGTTGTGGCGTGTACGTCTTAACATGTAGCATCTAAAGAGAACCAAAAGGAGAATTTTCTTTCGTCAAAATTTTTCAGAAAATCACGTTTTAAGGAAATCCCGCATCGTGCGAAATTATCTTGTTTTTCCTAAACAACACGTTGTAAGTCGAAAAGCTTTCATGTTGCGTGTATGTCTACGTGTGTAGCCTCAAAAGAGAAGGCACAGGACAGTTTTCTCTCGAAAGGATATGTAAGAATACCACTTCATAAGGAAATACAGTTTTGCAGAGTAAAGACATATACGTACGCATTGGAAACTCTTTACGAGAAGAAATAACGCATAGTACAAAATTAGCTTGTATCTTCAAAACTACACGTTGTATCTCGAAAAGAATTGTTGTGGCGTGTACGTCTTAACATGTAGCATCTAAAGAGAACCAAAAGGAGAATTTTCTTTCGTCAAAATTTTTCAGAAAATCACGTTTTAAGGAAATCCCGCATCGTGCGAAATTATCTTGTTTTTCCTAAACAACACGTTGTAAGTCGAAAAGCTTTCATGTTGCGTGTATGTCTAAGTGTGTAGCCTCAAAAGAGAAGGCACAGGACAGTTTTCTCTCGAAAGGATATGTAAGAATACCACTTCATAAGGAAATACAGTTTTGCAGAGTAAAGACATATACGTACGCATTGGAAACTCTTACGAGAAGAAATAACGCATAGTACAAAATTAGCTTGTATCTCCAAAACTACACGTTGTATCTCGAAAAGAATTGTTGTGGCGTGTACGTCTTAACATGTAGCATCTAAAGAGAACCAAAAGGAGAATTTTCTTTCGTCAAAATTTTTCAGAAAATCACGTTTTAAGGAAATCCCGCATCGTGCGAAATTATCTTGTTTTTCCTAAACAACACGTTGTAAGTCGAAAAGCTTTCATGTTGCGTGTATGTCTAAGTGTGTAGCCTCAAAAGAGAAGGCACAGGACAGTTTTCTCTCGAAAGGATATGTAAGAATACCACTTCATAAGGAAATACAGTTTTGCAGAGTAAAGACATATGCGTACGCATTGGAAACTCTTTACGAGAAGAAATAACGCATAGTACAAAATTAGCTTGTATCTCCAAAACTACACGTTGTATCTCGAAAAGAATTGTTGTGGCGTGTACGTCTTAACATGTAGCATCTAAAGAGAACCAAAAGGAGAATTTTCTTTCGTCAAAATTTTTCAGAAAATCACGTTTTAAGGAAATCCCGCATCGTGCGAAATTATCTTGTTTTTCCTAAACAACACGTTGTAAGTCGAAAAGCTTTCATGTTGCGTGTATGTCTAAGTGTGTAGCCTCAAAAGAGAAGGCACAGGACAGTTTTCTCTCGAAAGGATATGTAAGAATACCACTTCATAAGGAAATACAGTTTTGCAGAGTAAAGACATATACGTACGCATTGGAAACTCTTACGAGAAGAAATAACGCATAGTACAAAATTAGCTTGTATCTCCAAAACTACACGTTGTATCTCGAAAAGAATTGTTGTGGCGTGTACGTCTTAACATGTAGCATCTAAAGAGAACCAAAAGGAGAATTTTCTTTCGTCAAAATTTTTCAGAAAATCACGTTTTAAGGAAATCCCGCATCGTGCGAAATTATCTTGTTTTTCCTAAACAACACGTTGTAAGTCGAAAAGCTTTCATGTTGCGTGTATGTCTAAGTGTGTAGCCTCAAAAGAGAAGGCACAGGACAGTTTTCTCTCGAAAGGATATGTAAGAATACCACTTCATAAGGAAATACAGTTTTGCAGAGTAAAGACATATGCGTACGCATTGGAAACTCTTTACGAGAAGAAATAACGCATAGTACAAAATTAGCTTGTATCTCCAAAACTACACGTTGTATCTCGAAAAGAATTGTTGTGGCGTGTACGTCTTAACATGTAGCATCTAAAGAGAACCAAAAGGAGAATTTTCTTTCGTCAAAATTTTTCAGAAAATCACGTTTTAAGGAAATCCCGCATCGTGCGAAATTATCTTGTTTTTCCTAAACAACACGTTGTAAGTCGAAAAGCTTTCATGTTGCGTGTATGTCTACGTGTGTAGCCTCAAAAGAGAAGGCACAGGACAGTTTTCTCTCGAAAGGATATGTAAGAATACCACTTCATAAGGCAATACAGTTTTGCAGAGTAAAGACATATACGTACGCATTGGAAACTCTTTACGAGAAGAAATAACGCATAGTACAAAATTAGCTTGTATCTCCAAAACTACACGTTGTATCTCGAAAAGAATTGTTGTGGCGTGTACGTCTTAACATGTAGCATCTAAAGAGAACCAAAAGGAGAATTTTCTTTCGTCAAAATTTTTCAGAAAATCACGTTTTAAGGAAATCCCGCATCGTGCGAAATTATCTTGTTTTTCCTAAACAACACGTTGTAAGTCGAAAAGCTTTCATGTTGCGTGTATGTCTAAGTGTGTAGCCTCAAAAGAGAAGGCACAGGACAGTTTTCTCTCGAAAGGATATGTAAGAATACCACTTCATAAGGAAATACAGTGCTGCAGAGTAAAGACATATGCGTACGCATTGGAAACTCTTTACGAGAAGAAATAACGCATAGTACAAAATTAGCTTGTATCTCCAAAACTACACGTTGTATCTCGAAAAGAATTGTTGTGGCGTGTACGTCTTAACATGTAGCATCTAAAGAGAACCAAAAGGAGAATTTTCTTTCGTCAAAATTTTTCAGAAAATCACGTTTTAAGGAAATCCCGCATCGTGCGAAATTATCTTGTTTTTCCTAAACAACACGTTGTAAGTCGAAAAGCTTTCATGTTGCGTGTATGTCTACTTGTGTAGCCTCAAAAGAGAAGGCACAGGACAGTTTTCTCTCGAAAGGATATGTAAGAATACCACTTCATAAGGAAATACAGTTTTGCAGAGTAAAGACATATACGTACGCATTGGAAACTCTTTACGAGAAGAAATAACGCATAGTACAAAATTAGCTTGTATCTCCAAAACTACACGTTGTATCTCGAAAAGAATTGTTGTGGCGTGTACGTCTTAACATGTAGAATCTAAAGAGAACCAAAAGGAGAATTTTCTTTCGTCAAAATTTTTCAGAAAATCACGTTTTAAGGAAATCCCGCATCTTGCGAAATTATCTTGTTTTTCCTAAACAACACGTTGTAAGTCGAAAAGCTTTCATGTTGCGTGTATGTCTACGTGTGAAGCCTCAAAAGAGAAGGCACAGGACAGTTTTCTCTCGAAAGGATATGTAAGAATACCACTTCATAAGGAAATACAGTTTTGCAGAGTAAAGACATATACGTACGCATTGGAAACTCTTTACGAGAAGAAATAACGCATAGTACAAAATTAGCTTGTATCTCCAAAACTACACGTTGTATCTCGAAAAGAATTGTTGTGGCGTGTACGTCTTAACATGTAGCATCTAAAGAGAACCAAAAGGAGAATTTTCTTTCGTCAAAATTTTTCAGAAAATCACGTTTTAAGGAAATCCCGCATCGTGCGAAATTATCTTGTTTTTCCTAAACAACACGTTGTAAGTCGAAAAGCTTTCATGTTGCGTGTATGTCTACGTGTGTAGCCTCAAAAGAGAAGGCACAGGACAGTTTTCTCTCGAAAGGATATGTAAGAATACCACTTCATAAGGAAATACAGTTTTGCAGAGTAAAGACATATACGTACGCATTGGAAACTCTTTACGAGAAGAAATAACGCATAGTACAAAATTAGCTTGTATCTCCAAAACTACACGTTGTATCTCGAAAAGAATATTTGTGGCGTGTACGTCTTAACATGTAGCATCTAAAGAGAACCAAAAGGAGAATTTTCTTTCGTCAAAATTTTTCAGAAAATCACGTTTTAAGGAAATCCCGCATCGTGCGAAATTATCTTGTTTTTCCTAAACAACACGTTGTAAGTCGAAAAGCTTTCAAGTTGCGTGTATGTCTACGTGTGTAGCCTCAAAAGAGAAGGCACAGGACAGTTTTCTCTCGAAAGGATATGTAAGAATACCACTTCATAAGGAAATACAGTTTTGCAGAGTAAAGACATATACGTACGCATTGGAAACTCTTTACGAGAAGAAATAACGCATAGTACAAAATTAGCTTGTATCTCCAAAACTACACGTTGTATCTCGAAAAGAATTGTTGTGGCGTGTACGTCTTAACATGTAGCATCTAAAGGGAACCAAAAGGAGAATTTTCTTTCGTCAAAATTTTTCAGAAAATCACGTTTTAAGGAAATCCCGCATCGTGCGAAATTATCTTGTTTTTCCTAAACAACACGTTGTAAGTCGAAAAGCTTTCATGTTGCGTGTATGTCTAAGTGTGTAGCCTCAAAAGAGAAGGCACAGGACAGTTTTCTCTCGAAAGGATATGTAAGAATACCACTTCATAAGGAAATACAGTTTTGCAGAGTAAAGACATATACGTACGCATTGGAAACTCTTTACGAGAAGAAATAACGCATAGTACAAAATTAGCTTGTACCTCCAAAACTACACGTTGTATCTCGAAAAGAATTGTTGTGGCGTGTACGTCTTAACATGTAGCATCTAAAGAGAACCAAAAGGAGAATTTTCTTTCGTCAAAATTTTTCAGAAAATCACGTTTTAAGGAAATCCCGCATCGTGCGAAATTATCTTGTTTTTCCTAAACAACACGTTGTAAGTCGAAAAGCTTTCATGTTGCGTGTATGTCTAAGTGTGTAGCCTCAAAAGAGAAGGCACAGGACAGGTTTCTCTCGAAAGGATATGTAAGAATACCACTTCATAAGGAAATACAGTTTTGCAGAGTAAAGACATATACGTACGCATTGGAAACTCTTTACGAGAAGAAAGAACGCATAGTACAAAATTAGCTTGTATCTCCAAAACTACACGTTGTATCTCGAAAAGAATTGTTGTGGCGTGTACGTCTTAACATGTAGCATCTAAAGAGAACCAAAAGGAGAATTTTCTTTCGTCAAAATTTTTCAGAAAATCACGTTTTAAGGAAATCCCGCATCGTGCGAAATTATCTTGTTTTTCCTAAACAACACGTTGTAAGTCGAAAAGCTTTCATGTTGCGTGTATGTCTAAGTGTGTAGCCTCAAAAGAGAAGGCACAGGACAGTTTTCTCTCGAAAGGATATGTAAGAATACCACTTCATAAGGAAATACAGTTTTGCAGAGTAAAGACATATACGTACGCATTGGAAACTCTTTACGAGAAGAAATAACGCATAGTACAAAATTAGCTTGTATCTCCAAAACTACACGTTGTATCTCGAAAAGAATTGTTGTGGCGTGTACGTCTTAACATGTAGCATCTAAAGAGAACCAAAAGGAGAATTTTCTTTCGTCAAAATTTTTCAGAAAATCACGTTTTAAGGAAATCCCGCATCGTGCGAAATTATCTTGTTTTTCCTAAACAACACGTTGTAAGTCGAAAAGCTTTCATGTTGCGTGTATGTCTAAGTGTGTAGCCTCAAAAGAGAAGGCACAGGACAGTTTTCTCTCGAAAGGATATGTAAGAATACCACTTCATAAGGAAATACAGTTTTGCAGAGTAAAGACATATACGTACGCATTGGAAACTCTTTACGAGAAGAAATAACGCATAGTACAAAATTAGCTTGTATCTCCAAAACTACACGTTGTATCTCGAAAAGAATTGTTGTGGCGTGTACGTCTTAACATGTAGAATCTAAAGAGAACCAAAAGGAGAATTTTCTTTCGTCAAAATTTTTCAGAAAATCACGTTTTAAGGAAATCCCGCATCTTGCGAAATTATCTTGTTTTTCCTAAACAACACGTTGTAAGTCGAAAAGCTTTCATGTTGCGTGTATGTCTACGTGTGAAGCCTCAAAAGAGAAGGCACAGGACAGTTTTCTCTCGAAAGGATATGTAAGAATACCACTTCATAAGGAAATACAGTTTTGCAGAGTAAAGACATATACGTACGCATTGGAAACTCTTTACGAGAAGAAATAACGCATAGTACAAAATTAGCTTGTATCTCCAAAACTACACGTTGTATCTCGAAAAGAATTGTTGTGGCGTGTACGTCTTAACATGTAGCATCTAAAGAGAACCAAAAGGAGAATTTTCTTTCGTCAAAATTTTTCAGAAAATCACGTTTTAAGGAAATCCCGCATCGTGCGAAATTATCTTGTTTTTCCTAAACAACACGTTGTAAGTCGAAAAGCTTTCATGTTGCGTGTATGTCTACGTGTGTAGCCTCAAAAGAGAAGGCACAGGACAGTTTTCTCTCGAAAGGATATGTAAGAATACCACTTCATAAGGAAATACAGTTTTGCAGAGTAAAGACATATACGTACGCATTGGAAACTCTTTACGAGAAGAAATAACGCATAGTACAAAATTAGCTTGTATCTCCAAAACTACACGTTGTATCTCGAAAAGAATATTTGTGGCGTGTACGTCTTAACATGTAGCATCTAAAGAGAACCAAAAGGAGAATTTTCTTTCGTCAAAATTTTTCAGAAAATCACGTTTTAAGGAAATCCCGCATCGTGCGAAATTATCTTGTTTTTCCTAAACAACACGTTGTAAGTCGAAAAGCTTTCAAGTTGCGTGTATGTCTACGTGTGTAGCCTCAAAAGAGAAGGCACAGGACAGTTTTCTCTCGAAAGGATATGTAAGAATACCACTTCATAAGGAAATACAGTTTTGCAGAGTAAAGACATATACGTACGCATTGGAAACTCTTTACGAGAAGAAATAACGCATAGTACAAAATTAGCTTGTATCTCCAAAACTACACGTTGTATCTCGAAAAGAATTGTTGTGGCGTGTACGTCTTAACATGTAGCATCTAAAGGGAACCAAAAGGAGAATTTTCTTTCGTCAAAATTTTTCAGAAAATCACGTTTTAAGGAAATCCCGCATCGTGCGAAATTATCTTGTTTTTCCTAAACAACACGTTGTAAGTCGAAAAGCTTTCATGTTGCGTGTATGTCTAAGTGTGTAGCCTCAAAAGAGAAGGCACAGGACAGTTTTCTCTCGAAAGGATATGTAAGAATACCACTTCATAAGGAAATACAGTTTTGCAGAGTAAAGACATATACGTACGCATTGGAAACTCTTTACGAGAAGAAATAACGCATAGTACAAAATTAGCTTGTACCTCCAAAACTACACGTTGTATCTCGAAAAGAATTGTTGTGGCGTGTACGTCTTAACATGTAGCATCTAAAGAGAACCAAAAGGAGAATTTTCTTTCGTCAAAATTTTTCAGAAAATCACGTTTTAAGGAAATCCCGCATCGTGCGAAATTATCTTGTTTTTCCTAAACAACACGTTGTAAGTCGAAAAGCTTTCATGTTGCGTGTATGTCTAAGTGTGTAGCCTCAAAAGAGAAGGCACAGGACAGTTTTCTCTCGAAAGGATATGTAAGAATACCACTTCATAAGGAAATACAGTTTTGCAGAGTAAAGACATATACGTACGCATTGGAAACTCTTTACGAGAAGAAAGAACGCATAGTACAAAATTAGCTTGTATCTCCAAAACTACACGTTGTATCTCGAAAAGAATTGTTGTGGCGTGTACGTCTTAACATGTAGCATCTAAAGAGAACCAAAAGGAGAATTTTCTTTCGTCAAAATTTTTCAGAAAATCACGTTTTAAGGAAATCCCGCATCGTGCGAAATTATCTTGTTTTTCCTAAACAACACGTTGTAAGTCGAAAAGCTTTCATGTTGCGTGTATGTCTAAGTGTGTAGCCTCAAAAGAGAAGGCACAGGACAGTTTTCTCTCGAAAGGATATGTAAGAATACCACTTCATAAGGAAATACAGTTTTGCAGAGTAAAGACATATACGTACGCATTGGAAACTCTTTACGAGAAGAAATAACGCATAGTACAAAATTAGCTTGTATCTCCAAAACTACACGTTGTATCTCGAAAAGAATTGTTGTGGCGTGTACGTCTTAACATGTAGCATCTAAAGAGAACCAAAAGGAGAATTTTCTTTCGTCAAAATTTTTCAGAAAATCACGTTTTAAGGAAATCCCGCATCGTGCGAAATTATCTTGTTTTTCCTAAACAACACGTTGTAAGTCGAAAAGCTTTCATGTTGCGTGTATGTCTAAGTGTGTAGCCTCAAAAGAGAAGGCACAGGACAGTTTTCTCTCGAAAGGATATGTAAGAATACCACTTCATAAGGAAATACAGTTTTGCAGAGTAAAGACATATACGTACGCATTGGAAACTCTTTACGAGAAGAAATAACGCATAGTAAAAAATTAGCTTGTATCTCCAAAACTACACGTTGTATCTCGAAAAGAATTGTTGTGGCGTGTACGTCTTAACATGTAGCATCTAAAGAGAACCAAAAGGAGAATTTTCTTTCGTCAAAATTTTTCAGAAAATCACGTTTTAAGGAAATCCCGCATCGTGCGAAATTATCTTGTTTTTCCTAAACAACACGTTGTAAGTCGAAAAGCTTTCATGTTGCGTGTATGTAGCCTCAAAAGAGAAGGCACAGGACAGTTTTCTCTCGAAAGGATATGTAAGAATACCACTTCATAAGGAAATACAGTTTTGCAGAGTAAAGACATATACGTACGCATTGGAAACTCTTTACGAGAAGAAATAACGCATAGTACAAAATTAGCTTGTATCTCCAAAACTACACGTTGTATCTCGAAAAGAATTGTTGTGGCGTGTACGTCTTAACATGTAGCATCTAAAGAGAACCAAAAGGAGAATTTTCTTTCGTCAAAATTTTTCAGAAAATCACGTTTTAAGGAAATCCCGCATCGTGCGAAATTATCTTGTTTTTCCTAAACAACACGTTGTAAGTCGAAAAGCTTTCATGTTGCGTGTATGTCTACGTGTGTAGCCTCAAAAGAGAAGGCACAGGACAGTTTTCTCTCGAAAGGATATGTAAGAATACAACTTCATAAGGAAATACAGTTTTGCAGAGTAAAGACATATACGTACGCATTGGAAACTCTTTACGAGAAGAAATAACGCATAGTACAAAATTAGCTTGTATCTCCAAAACTACACGTTGTATCTCGAAAAGAATTGTTGTGGCGTGTACGTCTTAACATGTAGAATCTAAAGAGAACCAAAAGGAGAATTTTCTTTCGTCAAAATTTTTCAGAAAATCACGTTTTAAGGAAATCCCGCATCGTGCGAAATTATCTTGTTTTTCCTAAACAACACGTTGTAAGTCGAAAAGCTTTCATGTTGCGTGTATGTCTACGTGTGAAGCCTCAAAAGAGAAGGCACAGGACAGTTTTCTCTCGAAAGGATATGTAAGAATACCACTTCATAAGGAAATACAGTTTTGCAGAGTAAAGACATATACGTACGCATTGGAAACTCTTTACGAGAAGAAATAACGCATAGTACAAAATTAGCTTGTATCTCCAAAACTACACGTTGTATCTCGAAAAGAATTGTTGTGGCGTGTACGTCTTAACATGTAGCATCTAAAGAGAACCAAAAGGAGAATTTTCTTTCGTCAAAATTTTTCAGAAAATCACGTTTTAAGGAAATCCCGCATCGTGCGAAATTATCTTGTTTTTCCTAAACAACACGTTGTAAGTCGAAAAGCTTTCATGTTGCGTGTATGTCTACGTGTGTAGCCTCAAAAGAGAAGGCACAGGACAGTTTTCTCTCCAAAGGATATGTAAGAATACCACTTCATAAGGAAATACAGTTTTGCAGAGTAAAGACATATACGTACGCATTGGAAACTCTTTACGAGAAGAAATAACGCATAGTACAAAATTAGCTTGTATCTCCAAAACTACACGTTGTATCTCGAAAAGAATTGTTGTGGCGTGTACGTCTTAACATGTAGCATCTAAAGAGAACCAAAAGGAGAATTTTCTTTCGTCAAAATTTTTCAGAAAATCACGTTTTAAGGAAATCCCGCATCGTGCGAAATTATCTTGTTTTTCCTAAACAACACGTTGTAAGTCGAAAAGCTTTCATGTTGCGTGTATGTCTACGTGTGTAGCCTCAAAAGAGAAGGCACAGGACAGTTTTCTCTCGAAAGGATATGTAAGAATACCACTTCATAAGGAAATACAGTTTTGCAGAGTAAAGACATATACGTACGCATTGGAAACTCTTTACGAGAAGAAATAACGCATAGTACAAAATTAGCTTGTATCTCCAAAACTACACGTTGTATCTCGAAAAGAATTGTTGTGGCGTGTACGTCTTAACATGTAGCATCTAAAGAGAACCAAAAGGAGAATTTTCTTTCGTCAAAATTTTTCAGAAAATCACGTTTTAAGGAAATCCCGCATCGTGCGAAATTATCTTGTTTTTCCTAAACAACACGTTGTAAGTCGAAAAGCTTTCATGTTGCGTGTATGTCTAAGTGTGTAGCCTCAAAAGAGAAGGCACAGGACAGTTTTCTCTCGAAAGGATATGTAAGAATACAACTTCATAAGGAAATACAGTTTTGCAGAGTAAAGACATATACGTACGCATTGGAAACTCTTTACGAGAAGAAATAACGCATAGTACAAAATTAGCTTGTATCTCCAAAACTACACGTTGTATCTCGAAAAGAATATTTGTGGCGTGTACGTCTTAACATGTAGCATCTAAAGAGAACCAAAAGGAGAATTTTCTTTCGTCAAAATTTTTCAGAAAATCACGTTTTAAGGAAATCCCGCATCGTGCGAAATTATCTTGTTTTTCCTAAACAACACGTTGTAAGTCGAAAAGCTTTCATGTTGCGTGTATGTCTACGTGTGTAGCCTCAAAAGAGAAGGCACAGGACAGTTTTCTCTCCAAAGGATATGTAAGAATACCACTTCATAAGGAAATACAGTTTTGCAGAGTAAAGACATATACGTACGCATTGGAAACTCTTTACGAGAAGAAATAACGCATAGTACAAAATTAGCTTGTATCTCCAAAACTACACGTTGTATCTCGAAAAGAATTGTTGTGGCGTGTACGTCTTAACATGTAGCATCTAAAGAGAACCAAAAGGAGAATTTTCTTTCGTCAAAATTTTTCAGAAAATCACGTTTTAAGGAAATCCCGCATCGTGCGAAATTATCTTGTTTTTCCTAAACAACACGTTGTAAGTCGAAAAGCTTTCATGTTGCGTGTATGTCTACGTGTGTAGCCTCAAAAGAGAAGGCACAGGACAGTTTTCTCTCCAAAGGATATGTAAGAATACCACTTCATAAGGAAATACAGTTTTGCAGAGTAAAGACATATACGTACGCATTGGAAACTCTTTACGAGAAGAAAGAACGCATAGTACAAAATTAGCTTGTATCTCCAAAACTACACGTTGTATCTCGAAAAGAATTGTTGTGGCGTGTACGTCTTAACATGTAGCATCTAAAGAGAACCAAAAGGAGAATTTTCTTTCGTCAAAATTTTTCAGAAAATCACGTTTTAAGGAAATCCCGCATCGTGCGAAATTATCTTGTTTTTCCTAAACAACACGTTGTAAGTCGAAAAGCTTTCATGTTGCGTGTATGTCTAAGTGTGTAGCCTCAAAAGAGAAGGCACAGGACAGTTTTCTCTCGAAAGGATATGTAAGAATACCACTTCATAAGGAAATACAGTTTTGCAGAGTAAAGACATATACGTACGCATTGGAAACTCTTTACGAGAAGAAATAACGCATAGTACAAAATTAGCTTGTATCTCCAAAACTACACGTTGTATCTCGAAAAGAATTGTTGTGGCGTGTACGTCTTAACATGTAGCATCTAAAGAGAACCAAAAGGAGAATTTTCTTTCGTCAAAATTTTTCAGAAAATCACGTTTTAAGGAAATCCCGCATCGTGCGAAATTATCTTGTTTTTCCTAAACAACACGTTGTAAGTCGAAAAGCTTTCATGTTGCGTGTATGTCTAAGTGTGTAGCCTCAAAAGAGAAGGCACAGGACAGTTTTCTCTCGAAAGGATATGTAAGAATACCACTTCATAAGGAAATACAGTTTTGCAGAGTAAAGACATATACGTACGCATTGGAAACTCTTTACGAGAAGAAATAACGCATAGTACAAAATTAGCTTGTATCTCCAAAACTACACGTTGTATCTCGAAAAGAATTGTTGTGGCGTGTACGTCTTAACATGTAGCATCTAAAGAGAACCAAAAGGAGAATTTTCTTTCGTCAAAATTTTTCAGAAAATCACGTTTTAAGGAAATCCCGCATCGTGCGAAATTATCTTGTTTTTCCTAAACAACACGTTGTAAGTCGAAAAGCTTTCATGTTGCGTGTATGTCTACGTGTGTAGCCTCAAAAGAGAAGGCACAGGACAGTTTTCTCTCCAAAGGATATGTAAGAATACCACTTCATAAGGAAATACAGTTTTGCAGAGTAAAGACATATACGTACGCATTGGAAACTCTTTACGAGAAGAAATAACGCATAGTACAAAATTAGCTTGTATCTCCAAAACTACACGTTGTATCTCGAAAAGAATTGTTGTGGCGTGTACGTCTTAACATGTAGCATCTAAAGAGAACCAAAAGGAGAATTTTCTTTCGTCAAAATTTTTCAGAAAATCACGTTTTAAGGAAATCCCGCATCGTGCGAAATTATCTTGTTTTTCCTAAACAACACGTTGTAAGTCGAAAAGCTTTCATGTTGCGTGTATGTAGCCTCAAAAGAGAAGGCACAGGACAGTTTTCTCTCGAAAGGATATGTAAGAATACCACTTCATAAGGAAATACAGTTTTGCAGAGTAAAGACATATACGTACGCATTGGAAACTCTTTACGAGAAGAAATAACGCATAGTACAAAATTAGCTTGTATCTCCAAAACTACACGTTGTATCTCGAAAAGAATTGTTGTGGCGTGTACGTCTTAACATGTAGCATCTAAAGAGAACCAAAAGGAGAATTTTCTTTCGTCAAAATTTTTCAGAAAATCACGTTTTAAGGAAATCCCGCATCGTGCGAAATTATCTTGTTTTTCCTAAACAACACGTTGTAAGTCGAAAAGCTTTCATGTTGCGTGTATGTCTACGTGTGTAGCCTCAAAAGAGAAGGCACAGGACAGTTTTCTCTCGAAAGGATATGTAAGAATACAACTTCATAAGGAAATACAGTTTTGCAGAGTAAAGACATATACGTACGCATTGGAAACTCTTTACGAGAAGAAATAACGCATAGTACAAAATTAGCTTGTATCTCCAAAACTACACGTTGTATCTCGAAAAGAATTGTTGTGGCGTGTACGTCTTAACATGTAGAATCTAAAGAGAACCAAAAGGAGAATTTTCTTTCGTCAAAATTTTTCAGAAAATCACGTTTTAAGGAAATCCCGCATCGTGCGAAATTATCTTGTTTTTCCTAAACAACACGTTGTAAGTCGAAAAGCTTTCATGTTGCGTGTATGTCTACGTGTGAAGCCTCAAAAGAGAAGGCACAGGACAGTTTTCTCTCGAAAGGATATGTAAGAATACCACTTCATAAGGAAATACAGTTTTGCAGAGTAAAGACATATACGTACGCATTGGAAACTCTTTACGAGAAGAAATAACGCATAGTACAAAATTAGCTTGTATCTCCAAAACTACACGTTGTATCTCGAAAAGAATTGTTGTGGCGTGTACGTCTTAACATGTAGCATCTAAAGAGAACCAAAAGGAGAATTTTCTTTCGTCAAAATTTTTCAGAAAATCACGTTTTAAGGAAATCCCGCATCGTGCGAAATTATCTTGTTTTTCCTAAACAACACGTTGTAAGTCGAAAAGCTTTCATGTTGCGTGTATGTCTACGTGTGTAGCCTCAAAAGAGAAGGCACAGGACAGTTTTCTCTCCAAAGGATATGTAAGAATACCACTTCATAAGGAAATACAGTTTTGCAGAGTAAAGACATATACGTACGCATTGGAAACTCTTTACGAGAAGAAATAACGCATAGTACAAAATTAGCTTGTATCTCCAAAACTACACGTTGTATCTCGAAAAGAATTGTTGTGGCGTGTACGTCTTAACATGTAGCATCTAAAGAGAACCAAAAGGAGAATTTTCTTTCGTCAAAATTTTTCAGAAAATCACGTTTTAAGGAAATCCCGCATCGTGCGAAATTATCTTGTTTTTCCTAAACAACACGTTGTAAGTCGAAAAGCTTTCATGTTGCGTGTATGTCTACGTGTGTAGCCTCAAAAGAGAAGGCACAGGACAGTTTTCTCTCGAAAGGATATGTAAGAATACCACTTCATAAGGAAATACAGTTTTGCAGAGTAAAGACATATACGTACTCATTGGAAACTCTTTACGAGAAGAAATAACGCATAGTACAAAATTAGCTTGTATCTCCAAAACTACACGTTGTATCTCGAAAAGAATTGTTGTGGCGTGTACGTCTTAACATGTAGCATCTAAAGAGAACCAAAAGGAGAATTTTCTTTCGTCAAAATTTTTCAGAAAATCACGTTTTAAGGAAATCCCGCATCGTGCGAAATTATCTTGTTTTTCCTAAACAACACGTTGTAAGTCGAAAAGCTTTCATGTTGCGTGTATGTCTACGTGTGTAGCCTCAAAAGAGAAGGCACAGGACAGTTTTCTCTCGAAAGGATATGTAAGAATACAACTTCATAAGGAAATACAGTTTTGCAGAGTAAAGACATATACGTACGCATTGGAAACTCTTTACGAGAAGAAATAACGCATAGTACAAAATTAGCTTGTATCTCCAAAACTACACGTTGTATCTCGAAAAGAATTGTTGTGGCGTGTACGTCTTAACATGTAGAATCTAAAGAGAACCAAAAGGAGAATTTTCTTTCGTCAAAATTTTTCAGAAAATCACGTTTTAAGGAAATCCCGCATCGTGCGAAATTATCTTGTTTTTCCTAAACAACACGTTGTAAGTCGAAAAGCTTTCATGTTGCGTGTATGTCTACGTGTGAAGCCTCAAAAGAGAAGGCACAGGACAGTTTTCTCTCGAAAGGATATGTAAGAATACCACTTCATAAGGAAATACAGTTTTGCAGAGTAAAGACATATACGTACGCATTGGAAACTCTTTACGAGAAGAAATAACGCATAGTACAAAATTAGCTTGTATCTCCAAAACTACACGTTGTATCTCGAAAAGAATTGTTGTGGCGTGTACGTCTTAACATGTAGCATCTAAAGAGAACCAAAAGGAGAATTTTCTTTCGTCAAAATTTTTCAGAAAATCACGTTTTAAGGAAATCCCGCATCGTGCGAAATTATCTTGTTTTTCCTAAACAACACGTTGTAAGTCGAAAAGCTTTCATGTTGCGTGTATGTCTACGTGTGTAGCCTCAAAAGAGAAGGCACAGGACAGTTTTCTCTCGAAAGGATATGTAAGAATACCACTTCATAAGGAAATACAGTTTTGCAGAGTAAAGACATATACGTACGCATTGGAAACTCTTTACGAGAAGAAATAACGCATAGTACAAAATTAGCTTGTATCTCCAAAACTACACGTTGTATCTCGAAAAGAATTGTTGTGGCGTGTACGTCTTAACATGTAGCATCTAAAGAGAACCAAAAGGAGAATTTTCTTTCGTCAAAATTTTTCAGAAAATCACGTTTTAAGGAAATCCCGCATCGTGCGAAATTATCTTGTTTTTCCTAAACAACACGTTGTAAGTCGAAAAGCTTTCATGTTGCGTGTATGTCTACGTGTGTAGCCTCAAAAGAGAAGGCACAGGACAGTTTTCTCTCGAAAGGATATGTAAGAATACCACTTCATAAGGAAATACAGTTTTGCAGAGTAAAGACATATACGTACGCATTGGAAACTCTTTACGAGAAGAAATAACGCATAGTACAAAATTAGCTTGTATCTCCAAAACTACACGTTGTATCTCGAAAAGAATTGTTGTGGCGTGTACGTCTTAACATGTAGCATCTAAAGAGAACCAAAAGGAGAATTTTCTTTCGTCAAAATTTTTCAGAAAATCACGTTTTAAGGAAATCCCGCATCGTGCGAAATTATCTTGTTTTTCCTAAACAACACGTTGTAAGTCGAAAAGCTTTCATGTTGCGTGTATGTCTACGTGTGTAGCCTCAAAAGAGAAGGCACAGGACAGTTTTCTCTCGAAAGGATATGTAAGAATACAACTTCATAAGGAAATACAGTTTTGCAGAGTAAAGACATATACGTACGCATTGGAAACTCTTTACGAGAAGAAATAACGCATAGTACAAAATTAGCTTGTATCTCCAAAACTACACGTTGTATCTCGAAAAGAATTGTTGTGGCGTGTACGTCTTAACATGTAGAATCTAAAGAGAACCAAAAGGAGAATTTTCTTTCGTCAAAATTTTTCAGAAAATCACGTTTTAAGGAAATCCCGCATCGTGCGAAATTATCTTGTTTTTCCTAAACAACACGTTGTAAGTCGAAAAGCTTTCATGTTGCGTGTATGTCTACGTGTGAAGCCTCAAAAGAGAAGGCACAGGACAGTTTTCTCTCGAAAGGATATGTAAGAATACCACTTCATAAGGAAATACAGTTTTGCAGAGTAAAGACATATACGTACGCATTGGAAACTCTTTACGAGAAGAAATAACGCATAGTACAAAATTAGCTTGTATCTCCAAAACTACACGTTGTATCTCGAAAAGAATTGTTGTGGCGTGTACGTCTTAACATGTAGCATCTAAAGAGAACCAAAAGGAGAATTTTCTTTCGTCAAAATTTTTCAGAAAATCACGTTTTAAGGAAATCCCGCATCGTGCGAAATTATCTTGTTTTTCCTAAACAACACGTTGTAAGTCGAAAAGCTTTCATGTTGCGTGTATGTCTACGTGTGTAGCCTCAAAAGAGAAGGCACAGGACAGTTTTCTCTCGAAAGGATATGTAAGAATACCACTTCATAAGGAAATACAGTTTTGCAGAGTAAAGACATATACGTACGCATTGGAAACTCTTTACGAGAAGAAATAACGCATAGTACAAAATTAGCTTGTATCTCCAAAACTACACGTTGTATCTCGAAAAGAATTGTTGTGGCGTGTACGTCTTAACATGTAGCATCTAAAGAGAACCAAAAGGAGAATTTTCTTTCGTCAAAATTTTTCAGAAAATCACGTTTTAAGGAAATCCCGCATCGTGCGAAATTATCTTGTTTTTCCTAAACAACACGTTGTAAGTCGAAAAGCTTTCATGTTGCGTGTATGTCTACGTGTGTAGCCTCAAAAGAGAAGGCACAGGACAGTTTTCTCTCGAAAGGATATGTAAGAATACCACTTCATAAGGAAATACAGTTTTGCAGAGTAAAGACATATACGTACGCATTGGAAACTCTTTACGAGAAGAAATAACGCATAGTACAAAATTAGCTTGTATCTCCAAAACTACACGTTGTATCTCGAAAAGAATTGTTGTGGCGTGTACGTCTTAACATGTAGCATCTAAAGAGAACCAAAAGGAGAATTTTCTTTCTACAAAATTTTTCAGAAAATCACGTTTTAAGGAAATCCCGCATCGTGCGAAATTATCTTGTTTTTCCTAAACAACACGTTGTAAGTCGAAAAGCTTTCATGTTGCGTGTATGTCTAAGTGTGTAGCCTCAAAAGAGAAGGCACAGGACAGTTTTCTCTCGAAAGGATATGTAAGAATACCACTTCATAAGGAAATACAGTTTTGCAGAGTAAAGACATATACGTACGCATTGGAAACTCTTACGAGAAGAAATAACGCATAGTACAAAATTAGCTTGTATCTCCAAAACTACACGTTGTATCTCGAAAAGAATTGTTGTGGCGTGTACGTCTTAACATGTAGCATCTAAAGAGAACCAAAAGGAGAATTTTCTTTCGTCAAAATTTTTCAGAAAATCACGTTTTAAGGAAATCCCGCATCGTGCGAAATTATCTTGTTTTTCCTAAACAACACGTTGTAAGTCGAAAAGCTTTCATGTTGCGTGTATGTCTAAGTGTGTAGCCTCAAAAGAGAAGGCACAGGACAGTTTTCTCTCGAAAGGATATGTAAGAATACCACTTCATAAGGAAATACAGTTTTGCAGAGTAAAGACATATACGTACGCATTGGAAACTCTTTACGAGAAGAAATAACGCATAGTACAAAATTAGCTTGTATCTCCAAAACTACACGTTGTATCTCGAAAAGAATATTTGTGGCGTGTACGTCTTAACATGTAGCATCTAAAGAGAACCAAAAGGAGAATTTTCTTTCGTCAAAATTTTTCAGAAAATCACGTTTTAAGGAAATCCCGCATCGTGCGAAATTATCTTGTTTTTCCTAAACAACACGTTGTAAGTCGAAAAGCTTTCAAGTTGCGTGTATGTCTACCTGTGTAGCCTCAAAAGAGAAGGCACAGGACAGTTTTCTCTCGAAAGGATATGTAAGAATACCACTTCATAAGGAAATACAGTTTTGCAGAGTAAAGACATATACGTACGCATTGGAAACTCTTTACGAGAAGAAATAACGCATAGTAAAAAATTAGCTTGTATCTCCAAAACTACACGTTGTATCTCGAAAAGAATTGTTGTGGCGTGTACGTCTTAACATGTAGCATCTAAAGGGAACCAAAAGGAGAATTTTCTTTCGTCAAAATTTTTCAGAAAATCACGTTTTAAGGAAATCCCGCATCGTGCGAAATTATCTTGTTTTTCCTAAACAACACGTTGTAAGTCGAAAAGCTTTCATGTTGCGTGTATGTCTAAGTGTGTAGCCTCAAAAGAGAAGGCACAGGACAGTTTTCTCTCGAAAGGATATGTAAGAATACCACTTCATAAGGAAATACAGTTTTGCAGAGTAAAGACATATACGTACGCATTGGAAACTCTTTACGAGAAGAAATAACGCATAGTACAAAATTAGCTTGTACCTCCAAAACTACACGTTGTATCTCGAAAAGAATTGTTGTGGCGTGTACGTCTTAACATGTAGCATCTAAAGAGAACCAAAAGGAGAATTTTCTTTCGTCAAAATTTTTCAGAAAATCACGTTTTAAGGAAATCCCGCATCGTGCGAAATTATCTTGTTTTTCCTAAACAACACGTTGTAAGTCGAAAAGCTTTCATGTTGCGTGTATGTCTAAGTGTGTAGCCTCAAAAGAGAAGGCACAGGACAGTTTTCTCTCGAAAGGATATGTAAGAATACCACTTCATAAGGAAATACAGTTTTGCAGAGTAAAGACATATACGTACGCATTGGAAACTCTTTACGAGAAGAAATAACGCATAGTACAAAATTAGCTTGTATCTCCAAAACTACACGTTGTATCTCGAAAAGAATTGTTGTGGCGTGTACGTCTTAACATGTAGCATCTAAAGAGAACCAAAAGGAGAATTTTCTTTCGTCAAAATTTTTCAGAAAATCACGTTTTAAGGAAATCCCGCATCGTGCGAAATTATCTTGTTTTTCCTAAACAACACGTTGTAAGTCGAAAAGCTTTCATGTTGCGTGTATGTCTAAGTGTGTAGCCTCAAAAGAGAAGGCACAGGACAGTTTTCTCTCGAAAGGATATGTAAGAATACCACTTCATAAGGAAATACAGTTTTGCAGAGTAAAGACATATACGTACGCATTGGAAACTCTTACGAGAAAAAATAACGCATAGTACAAAATTAGCTTGTATCTCCAAAACTACACGTTGTATCTCGAAAAGAATTGTTGTGGCGTGTACGTCTTAACATGTAGCATCTAAAGAGAACCAAAAGGAGAATTTTCTTTCGTCAAAATTTTTCAGAAAATCACGTTTTAAGGAAATCCCGCATCGTGCGAAATTATCTTGTTTTTCCTAAACAACACGTTGTAAGTCGAAAAGCTTTCATGTTGCGTGTATGTCTAAGTGTGTAGCCTCAAAAGAGAAGGCACAGGACAGTTTTCTCTCGAAAGGATATGTAAGAATACCACTTCATAAGGAAATACAGTTTTGCAGAGTAAAGACATATACGTACGCATTGGAAACTCTTTACGAGAAGAAATAACGCATAGTACAAAATTAGCTTGTATCTCCAAAACTACACGTTGTATCTCGAAAAGAATATTTGTGGCGTGTACGTCTTAACATGTAGCATCTAAAGAGAACCAAAAGGAGAATTTTCTTTCGTCAAAATTTTTCAGAAAATCACGTTTTAAGGAAATCCCGCATCGTGCGAAATTATCTTGTTTTTCCTAAACAACACGTTGTAAGTCGAAAAGCTTTCAAGTTGCGTGTATGTCTACGTGTGTAGCCTCAAAAGAGAAGGCACAGGACAGTTTTCTCTCGAAAGGATATGTAAGAATACCACTTCATAAGGAAATACAGTTTGCAGAGTAAAGACATATACGTACGCATTGGAAACTCTTTACGAGAAGAAATAACGCATAGTACAAAATTAGCTTGTATCTCCAAAACTACACGTTGTATCTCGAAAAGAATTGTTGTGGCGTGTACGTCTTAACATGTAGCATCTAAAGAGAACCAAAAGGAGAATTTTCTTTCGTCAAAATTTTTCAGAAAATCACGTTTTAAGGAAATCCCGCATCGTGCGAAATTATCTTGTTTTTCCTAAACAACACGTTGTAAGTCGAAAAGCTTTCATGTTGCGTGTATGTCTAAGTGTGTAGCCTCAAAAGAGAAGGCACAGGACAGTTTTCTCTCGAAAGGATATGTAAGAATACCACTTCATAAGGAAATACAGTTTTGCAGAGTAAAGACATATACGTACGCATTGGAAACCAAGAGAAGAAATACCGCATAGTACAAAATTAGCTTGTATCTCCAAAACTACACGTTGTATCTCGAAAAGAATTGTTGTGGCGTGTACGTCTTAACATGTAGCATCTAAAGAGAACCAAAAGGAGAATTTTCTTTCGTCAAAATTTTTCAGAAAATCACGTTTTAAGGAAATCCCGCATCGTGCGAAATTATCTTGTTTTTCCTAAACAACACGTTGTAAGTCGAAAAGCTTTCATGTTGCGTGTATGTCTAAGTGTGTAGCCTCAAAAGAGAAGACACAGGACAGTTTTCTCTCGAAAGGATATGTAAGAATACCACTTCATAAGGAAATACAGTTTTGCAGAGTAAAGACATATACGTACGCATTGGAAACTCTTTACGAGAAGAAATAACGCATAGTACAAAATTAGCTTGTATCTGCAAAACTACACGTTGTATCTCGAAAAGAATTGTTGTGGCGTGTACGTCTTAACATGTAGCATCTAAAGGGAACCAAAAGGAGAATTTTCTTTCGTCAAAATTTTTCAGAAAATCACGTTTTAAGGAAATCCCGCATCGTGCGAAATTATCTTGTTTTTCCTAAACAACACGTTGTAAGTCGAAAAGCTTTCATGTTGCGTGTATGTCTAAGTGTGTAGCCTCAAAAGAGAAGGCACAGGACAGTTTTCTCTCGAAAGGATATGTAAGAATACCACTTCATAAGGAAATACAGTTTTGCAGAGTAAAGACATATACGTACACATTGGAAACTCTTTACGAGAAGAAATAACGCATAGTACAAAATTAGCTTGTACCTCCAAAACTACACGTTGTATCTCGAAAAGAATTGTTGTGGCGTGTACGTCTTAACATGTAGCATCTAAAGAGAACCAAAAGGAGAATTTTCTTTCGTCAAAATTTTTCAGAAAATCACGTTTTAAGGAAATCCCGCATCGTGCGAAATTATCTTGTTTTTCCTAAACAACACGTTGTAAGTCGAAAAGCATTCATGTTGCGTGTATGTCTAAGTGTGTAGCCTCAAAAGAGAAGGCACAGGACAGTTTTCTCTCGAAAGGATATGTAAGAATACCACTTCATATGGAAATACAGTTTTGCAGAGTAAAGACATATACGTACGCATTGGAAACTCTTTACGAGAAGAAATAACGCATCGTACAAAATTAGCTTGTATCTCCAAAACTACACGTTGTATCTCGAAAAGAATTGTTGTGGCGTGTACGTCTTAACATGTAGCATCTAAAGAGAACCGAAAGGAGAATTTTCTTTCGTCAAAATTTTTCAGAAAATCACGTTTTAAGGAAATCCCGCATCGTGCGAAATTATCTTGTTTTTCCTAAACAACACGTTGTAAGTCGAAAAGCTTTCATGTTGCGTGTATGTCTAAGTGTGTAGCCTCAAAAGAGAAGGCACAGGACAGTTTTCTCTCGAAAGGATATGTAAGAATACCACTTCATAAGGAAATACAGTTTTGCAGAGTAAAGACATATACGTACGCATTGGAAACTCTTTACGAGAAGAAATAACGCATCGTACAAAATTAGCTTGTATCTCCAAAACTACACGTTGTATCTCGAAAAGAATTGTTGTGGCGTGTACGTCTTAACATGTAGCATCTAAAGGGAACCAAAAGGAGAATTTTCTTGCGTCAAAATTTTTCAGAAAATCACGTTTTAAGGAAATCCCGCATCGTGCGAAATTATCTTGTTTTTCCTAAACAACACGTTGTAAGTCGAAAAGCTTTCATGTTGCGTGTATGTCTAAGTGTGTAGCCTCAAAAGAGAAGGCACAGGACAGTTTTCTCTCGAAAGGATATGTAAGAATACCACTTCATAAGGAAATACAGTTTTGCAGAGTAAAGACATATACGTACGCATTGGAAACCAAGAGAAGAAATAACGCATAGTACAAAATTAGCTTGTATCTCCAAAACTACACGTTGTATCTCGAAAAGAATTGTTGTGGCGTGTACGTCTTAACATGTAGCATCTAAAGAGAACCAAAAGGAGAATTTTCTTTCGTCAAAATTTTTCAGAAAATCACGTTTTAAGGAAATCCCGCATCGTGCGAAATTATCTTGTTTTTCCTAAACAACACGTTGTAAGTCGAAAAGCTTTCATGTTGCGTGTATGTCTAAGTGTGTAGCCTCAAAAGAGAAGGCACAGGACAGTTTTCTCTCGAAAGGATATGTAAGAATACCACTTCATAAGGAAATACAGTTTTGCAGAGTAAAGACATATACGTACGCATTGGAAACTCTTTACGAGAAGAAATAACGCATAGTACAAAATTAGCTTGTATCTCCAAAACTACACGTTGTATCTCGAAAAGAATATTTGTGGCGTGTACGTCTTAACATGTAGCATCTAAAGAGAACCAAAAGGAGAATTTTCTTTCGTCAAAATTTTTCAGAAAATCACGTTTTAAGGAAATCCCGCATCGTGCGAAATTATCTTGTTTTTCCTAAACAACACGTTGTAAGTCGAAAAGCTTTCAAGTTGCGTGTATGTCTACGTGTGTAGCCTCAAAAGAGAAGGCACAGGACAGTTTTCTCTCGAAAGGATATGTAAGAATACCACTTCATAAGGAAATACAGTTTTGCAGAGTAAAGACATATACGTACGCATTGGAAACTCTTTACGAGAAGAAATAACGCATAGTACAAAATTAGCTTGTATCTCCAAAACTACACGTTGTATCTCGAAAAGAATTGTTGTGGCGTGTACGTCTTAACATGTAGCATCTAAAGGGAACCAAAAGGAGAATTTTCTTTCGTCAAAATTTTTCAGAAAATCACGTTTTAAGGAAATCCCGCATCGTGCGAAATTATCTTGTTTTTCCTAAACAACACGTTGTAAGTCGAAAAGCTTTCATGTTGCGTGTATGTCTAAGTGTGTAGCCTCAAAAGAGAAGGCACAGGACAGTTTTCTCTCGAAAGGATATGTAAGAATACCACTTCATAAGGAAATACAGTTTTGCAGAGTAAAGACATATACGTACGCATTGGAAACTCTTTACGAGAAGAAATAACGCATAGTACAAAATTAGCTTGTACCTCCAAAACTACACGTTGTATCTCGAAAAGAATTGTTGTGGCGTGTACGTCTTAACATGTAGCATCTAAAGAGAACCAAAAGGAGAATTTTCTTTCGTCAAAATTTTTCAGAAAATCACGTTTTAAGGAAATCCCGCATCGTGCGAAATTATCTTGTTTTTCCTAAACAACACGTTGTAAGTCGAAAAGCTTTCATGTTGCGTGTATGTCTAAGTGTGTAGCCTCAAAAGAGAAGGCACAGGACAGTTTTCTCTCGAAAGGATATGTAAGAATACCACTTCATAAGGAAATACAGTTTTGCAGAGTAAAGACATATACGTACGCATTGGAAACTCTTTACGGGAAGAAATAACGCATAGTACAAAATTAGCTTGTATCTCCAAAACTACACGTTGTATCTCGAAAAGAATTGTTGTGGCGTGTACGTCTTAACATGTAGCATCTAAAGAGAACCAAAAGGAGAATTTTCTTTCGTCAAAATTTTTCAGAAAATCACGTTTTAAGGAAATCCCGCATCGTGCGAAATTATCTTGTTTTTCCTAAACAACACGTTGTAAGTCGAAAAGCTTTCATGTTGCGTGTATGTCTAAGTGTGTAGCCTCAAAAGAGAAGGCACAGGACAGTTTTCTCTCGAAAGGATATGTAAGAATACCACTTCATAAGGAAATACAGTTTTGCAGAGTAAAGACATATACGTACGCATTGGAAACTCTTACGAGAAAAAATAACGCATAGTACAAAATTAGCTTGTATCTCCAAAACTACACGTTGTATCTCGAAAAGAATTGTTGTGGCGTGTACGTCTTAACATGTAGCATCTAAAGAGAACCAAAAGGAGAATTTTCTTTCGTCAAAATTTTTCAGAAAATCACGTTTTAAGGAAATCCCGCATCGTGCGAAATTATCTTGTTTTTCCTAAACAACACGTTGTAAGTCGAAAAGCTTTCATGTTGCGTGTATGTCTAAGTGTGTAGCCTCAAAAGAGAAGGCACAGGACAGTTTTCTCTCGAAAGGATATGTAAGAATACCACTTCATAAGGAAATACAGTTTTGCAGAGTAAAGACATATACGTACGCATTGGAAACTCTTTACGAGAAGAAATAACGCATAGTACAAAATTAGCTTGTATCTCCAAAACTACACGTTGTATCTCGAAAAGAATATTTGTGGCGTGTACGTCTTAACATGTAGCATCTAAAGAGAACCAAAAGGAGAATTTTCTTTCGTCAAAATTTTTCAGAAAATCACGTTTTAAGGAAATCCCGCATCGTGCGAAATTATCTTGTTTTTCCTAAACAACACGTTGTAAGTCGAAAAGCTTTCAAGTTGCGTGTATGTCTACGTGTGTAGCCTCAAAAGAGAAGGCACAGGACAGTTTTCTCTCGAAAGGATATGTAAGAATACCACTTCATAAGGAAATACAGTTTGCAGAGTAAAGACATATACGTACGCATTGGAAACTCTTTACGAGAAGAAATAACGCATAGTACAAAATTAGCTTGTATCTCCAAAACTACACGTTGTATCTCGAAAAGAATTGTTGTGGCGTGTACGTCTTAACATGTAGCATCTAAAGAGAACCAAAAGGAGAATTTTCTTTCGTCAAAATTTTTCAGAAAATCACGTTTTAAGGAAATCCCGCATCGTGCGAAATTATCTTGTTTTTCCTAAACAACACGTTGTAAGTCGAAAAGCTTTCATGTTGCGTGTATGTCTAAGTGTGTAGCCTCAAAAGAGAAGGCACAGGACAGTTTTCTCTCGAAAGGATATGTAAGAATACCACTTCATAAGGAAATACAGTTTTGCAGAGTAAAGACATATACGTACGCATTGGAAACCAAGAGAAGAAATAACGCATAGTACAAAATTAGCTTGTATCTCCAAAACTACACGTTGTATCTCGAAAAGAATTGTTGTGGCGTGTACGTCTTAACATGTAGCATCTAAAGAGAACCAAAAGGAGAATTTTCTTTCGTCAAAATTTTTCAGAAAATCACGTTTTAAGGAAATCCCGCATCGTGCGAAATTATCTTGTTTTTCCTAAACAACACGTTGTAAGTCGAAAAGCTTTCATGTTGCGTGTATGTCTAAGTGTGTAGCCTCAAAAGAGAAGACACAGGACAGTTTTCTCTCGAAAGGATATGTAAGAATACCACTTCATAAGGAAATACAGTTTTGCAGAGTAAAGACATATACGTACGCATTGGAAACTCTTTACGAGAAGAAATAACGCATAGTACAAAATTAGCTTGTATCTCCAAAACTACACGTTGTATCTCGAAAAGAATTGTTGTGGCGTGTACGTCTTAACATGTAGCATCTAAAGGGAACCAAAAGGAGAATTTTCTTTCGTCAAAATTTTTCAGAAAATCACGTTTTAAGGAAATCCCGCATCGTGCGAAATTATCTTGTTTTTCCTAAACAACACGTTGTAAGTCGAAAAGCTTTCATGTTGCGTGTATGTCTAAGTGTGTAGCCTCAAAAGAGAAGGCACAGGACAGTTTTCTCTCGAAAGGATATGTAAGAATACCACTTCATAAGGAAATACAGTTTTGCAGAGTAAAGACATATACGTACACATTGGAAACTCTTTACGAGAAGAAATAACGCATAGTACAAAATTAGCTTGTACCTCCAAAACTACACGTTGTATCTCGAAAAGAATTGTTGTGGCGTGTACGTCTTAACATGTAGCATCTAAAGAGAACCAAAAGGAGAATTTTCTTTCGTCAAAATTTTTCAGAAAATCACGTTTTAAGGAAATCCCGCATCGTGCGAAATTATCTTGTTTTTCCTAAACAACACGTTGTAAGTCGAAAAGCATTCATGTTGCGTGTATGTCTAAGTGTGTAGCCTCAAAAGAAAAGGCACAGGACAGTTTTCTCTCGAAAGGATATGTAAGAATACCACTTCATATGGAAATACAGTTTTGCAGAGTAAAGACATATACGTACGCATTGGAAACTCTTTACGAGAAGAAATAACGCATCGTACAAAATTAGCTTGTATCTCCAAAACTACACGTTGTATCTCGAAAAGAATTGTTGTGGCGTGTACGTCTTAACATGTAGCATCTAAAGAGAACCGAAAGGAGAATTTTCTTTCGTCAAAATTTTTCAGAAAATCACGTTTTAAGGAAATCCCGCATCGTGCGAAATTATCTTGTTTTTCCTAAACAACACGTTGTAAGTCGAAAAGCTTTCATGTTGCGTGTATGTCTAAGTGTGTAGCCTCAAAAGAGAAGGCACAGGACAGTTTTCTCTCGAAAGGATATGTAAGAATACCACTTCATAAGGAAATACAGTTTTGCAGAGTAAAGACATATACGTACGCATTGGAAACTCTTTACGAGAAGAAATAACGCATCGTACAAAATTAGCTTGTATCTCCAAAACTACACGTTGTATCTCGAAAAGAATTGTTGTGGCGTGTACGTCTTAACATGTAGCATCTAAAGGGAACCAAAAGGAGAATTTTCTTGCGTCAAAATTTTTCAGAAAATCACGTTTTAAGGAAATCCCGCATCGTGCGAAATTATCTTGTTTTTCCTAAACAACACGTTGTAAGTCGAAAAGCTTTCATGTTGCGTGTATGTCTAAGTGTGTAGCCTCAAAAGAGAAGGCACAGGACAGTTTTCTCTCGAAAGGATATGTAAGAATACCACTTCATAAGGAAATACAGTTTTGCAGAGTAAAGACATATACGTACGCATTGGAAACTCTTTACGAGAAGAAATAACGCATCGTACAAAATTAGCTTGTATCTCCAAAACTACACGTTGTATCTCGAAAAGAATTGTTGTGGCGTGTACGTCTTAACATGTAGCATCTAAAGGGAACCAAAAGGAGAATTTTCTTGCGTCAAAATTTTTCAGAAAATCACGTTTTAAGGAAATCCCGCATCGTGCGAAATTATCTTGTTTTTCCTAAACAACACGTTTTAAGTCGAAAAGCTTTCATGTTGCGTGTATGTCTAAGTGTGTAGCCTCAAAAGAGAAGGCACAGGACAGTTTTCTCTCGAAAGGATATGTAAGAATACCACTTCATAAGGAAATACAGTTTTGCAGAGTAAAGACATATACGTACGCATTGGAAACCAAGAGAAGAAATAACGCATAGTACAAAATTAGCTTGTATCTCCAAAACTACACGTTGTATCTCGAAAAGAATTGTTGTGGCGTGTACGTCTTAACATGTAGCATCTAAAGAGAACCAAAAGGAGAATTTTCTTTCGTCAAAATTTTTCAGAAAATCACGTTTTAAGGAAATCCCGCATCGTGCGAAATTATCTTGTTTTTCCTAAACAACACGTTGTAAGTCGAAAAGCTTTCATGTTGCGTGTATGTCTAAGTGTGTAGCCTCAAAAGAGAAGACACAGGACAGTTTTCTCTCGAAAGGATATGTAAGAATACCACTTCATAAGGAAATACAGTTTTGCAGAGTAAAGACATATACGTACGCATTGGAAACTCTTTACGAGAAGAAATAACGCATAGTACAAAATTAGCTTGTATCTCCAAAACTACACGTTGTATCTCGAAAAGAATTGTTGTGGCGTGTACGTCTTAACATGTAGCATCTAAAGGGAACCAAAAGGAGAATTTTCTTTCGTCAAAATTTTTCAGAAAATCACGTTTTAAGGAAATCCCGCATCGTGCGAAATTATCTTGTTTTTCCTAAACAACACGTTGTAAGTCGAAAAGCTTTCATGTTGCGTGTATGTCTAAGTGTGTAGCCTCAAAAGAGAAGGCACAGGACAGTTTTCTCTCGAAAGGATATGTAAGAATACCACTTCATAAGGAAATACAGTTTTGCAGAGTAAAGACATATACGTACACATTGGAAACTCTTTACGAGAAGAAATAACGCATAGTACAAAATTAGCTTGTACCTCCAAAACTACACGTTGTATCTCGAAAAGAATTGTTGTGGCGTGTACGTCTTAACATGTAGCATCTAAAGAGAACCAAAAGGAGAATTTTCTTTCGTCAAAATTTTTCAGAAAATCACGTTTTAAGGAAATCCCGCATCGTGCGAAATTATCTTGTTTTTCCTAAACAACACGTTGTAAGTCGAAAAGCTTTCATGTTGCGTGTATGTCTAAGTGTGTAGCCTCAAAAGAGAAGGCACAGGACAGTTTTCTCTCGAAAGGATATGTAAGAATACCACTTCATATGGAAATACAGTTTTGCAGAGTAAAGACATATACGTACGCATTGGAAACTCTTTACGAGAAGAAATAACGCATCGTACAAAATTAGCTTGTATCTCCAAAACTACACGTTGTATCTCGAAAAGAATTGTTGTGGCGTGTACGTCTTAACATGTAGCATCTAAAGAGAACCGAAAGGAGAATTTTCTTTCGTCAAAATTTTTCAGAAAATCACGTTTTAAGGAAATCCCGCATCGTGCGAAATTATCTTGTTTTTCCTAAACAACACGTTGTAAGTCGAAAAGCTTTCATGTTGCGTGTATGTCTAAGTGTGTAGCCTCAAAAGAGAAGGCACAGGACAGTTTTCTCTCGAAAGGATATGTAAGAATACCACTTCATAAGGAAATACAGTTTTGCAGAGTAAAGACATATACGTACGCATTGGAAACTCTTTACGAGAAGAAATAACGCATCGTACAAAATTAGCTTGTATCTCCAAAACTACACGTTGTATCTCGAAAAGAATTGTTGTGGCGTGTACGTCTTAACATGTAGCATCTAAAGGGAACCAAAAGGAGAATTTTCTTGCGTCAAAATTTTTCAGAAAATCACGTTTTAAGGAAATCCCGCATCGTGCGAAATTATCTTGTTTTTCCTAAACAACACGTTGTAAGTCGAAAAGCTTTCATGTTGCGTGTATGTCTAAGTGTGTAGCCTCAAAAGAGAAGGCACAGGACAGTTTTCTCTCGAAAGGATATGTAAGAATACCACTTCATAAGGAAATACAGTTTTGCAGAGTAAAGACATATACGTACGCATTGGAAACTCTTTACGAGAAGAAATAACGCATCGTACAAAATTAGCTTGTATCTCCAAAACTACACGTTGTATCTCGAAAAGAATTGTTGTGGCGTGTACGTCTTAACATGTAGCATCTAAAGGGAACCAAAAGGAGAATTTTCTTGCGTCAAAATTTTTCAGAAAATCACGTTTTAAGGAAATCCCGCATCGTGCGAAATTATCTTGTTTTTCCTAAACAACACGTTGTAAGTCGAAAAGCTTTCATGTTGCGTGTATGTCTAAGTGTGTAGCCTCAAAAGAGAAGGCACAGGACAGTTTTCTCTCGAAAGGATATGTAAGAATACCACTTCATAAGGAAATACAGTTTTGCAGAGTAAAGACATATACGTACGCATTGGAAACTCTTTACGAGAAGAAATAACGCATAGTACAAAATTAGCTTGTATCTCCAAAACTACACGTTGTATCTCGAAAAGAATTGTTGTGGCGTGTACGTCTTAACATGTAGCATCTAAAGAGAACCAAAAGGAGAATTTTCTTTCGTCAAAATTTTTCAGAAAATCACGTTTTAAGGAAATCCCGCATCGTGCGAAATTATCTTGTTTTTCCTAAACAACACGTTGTAAGTCGAAAAGCTTTCATGTTGCGTGTATGTCTAAGTGTGTAGCCTCAAAAGAGAAGGCACAGGACAGTTTTCTCTCGAAAGGATATGTAAGAATACCACTTCATAAGGAAATACAGTTTTGCAGAGTAAAGACATATACGTACACATTGGAAACTCTTTACGAGAAGAAATAACGCATAGTACAAAATTAGCTTGTATCTCCAAAACTACACGTTGTATCTCGAAAAGAATTGTTGTGGCGTGGACGTCTTAACATGTAGCATCTAAAGAGAACCAAAAGGAGAATTTTCTTTCGTCAAAATTTTTCAGAAAATCACGTTTTAAGGAAATCCCGCATCGTGCGAAATTATCTTGTTTTTCCTAAACAACACGTTGTAAGTCGAAAAGCTTTCATGTTGCGTGTATGTCTAAGTGTGTAGCCTCAAAAGAGAAGGCACAGGACAGTTTTCTCTCGAAAGGATATGTAAGAATACCACTTCATAAGGAAATACAGTTTTGCAGAGTAAAGACATATACGTACGCATTGGAAACTCTTTACGAGAAGAAATAACGCATAGTACAAAATTAGCTTGTACCTCCAAAACTACACGTTGTATCTCGAAAAGAATTGTTGTGGCATGTACGTCTTAACATGTAGCATCTAAAGAGAACCAAAAGGAGAATTTTCTTTCGTCAAAATTTTTCAGAAAATCACGTTTTAAGGAAATCCCGCATCGTGCGAAATTATCTTGTTTTTCCTAAACAACACGTTGTAAGTCGAAAAGCTTTCATGTTGCGTGTATGTCTAAGTGTGTAGCCTCAAAAGAGAAGGCACAGGACAGTTTTCTCTCGAAAGGATATGTAAGAATACCACTTCATAAGGAAATACAGTTTTGCAGAGTAAAGACATATACGTACGCATTGGAAACTCTTTACGAGAAGAAATAACGCATAGTACAAAATTAGCTTGTATCTCCAAAACTACACGTTGTATCTCGAAAAGAATTGTTGTGGCGTGTACGTCTTAACATGTAGCATCTAAAGAGAACCAAAAGGAGAATTTTCTTTCGTCAAAATTTTTCAGAAAATCACGTTTTAAGGAAATCCCGCATCGTGCGAAATTATCTTGTTTTTCCTAAACAACACGTTGTAAGTAGAAAAGCTTTCATGTTGCGTGTATGTCTAAGTGTGTAGCCTCAAAAGAGAAGGCACAGGACAGTTTTCTCTCGAAAGGATATGTAAGAATAGCACTTCATAAGGAAATACAGTTTTGCAGAGTAAAGACATATACGTACGCATTGGAAACTCTTTACGAGAAGAAATAACGCATAGTACAAAATTAGCTTGTATCTCCAAAACTACACGTTGTATCTCGAAAAGAATTGTTGTGGCGTGTACGTCTTAACATGTAGCATCTAAAGAGAACCAAAAGGAGAATTTTCTTTCGTCAAAATTTTTCAGAAAATCACGTTTTAAGGAAATCCCGCATCGTGCGAAATTATCTTGTTTTTCCTAAACAACACGTTGTAAGTCGAAAAGCTTTCATGTTGCGTGTATGTCTAAGTGTGTAGCCTCAAAAGAGAAGGCACAGGACAGTTTTCTCTCGAAAGGATATGTAAGAATAGCACTTCATAAGGAAATACAGTTTTGCAGAGTAAAGACATATACGTACGCATTGGAAACTCTTTACGAGAAGAAATAACGCATCGTACAAAATTAGCTTGTACCTCCAAAACTACACGTTGTATCTCGAAAAGAATTGTTGTGGCGTGTACGTCTTAACATGTAGCATCTAAAGAGAACCAAAAGGAGAATTTTCTTTCGTCAAAATTTTTCAGAAAATCACGTTTTAAGGAAATCCCGCATCGTGCGAAATTATCTTGTTTTTCCTAAACAACACGTTGTAAGTCGAAAAGCTTTCATGTTGCGTGTATGTCTAAGTGTGTAGCCTCAAAAGAGAAGGCACAGGACAGTTTTCTCTCGAAAGGATATGTAAGAATACCACTTCATAAGGAAATACAGTTTTGCAGAGTAAAGACATATACGTACGCATTGGAAACTCTTTACGAGAAGAAATAACGCATAGTACAAAATTAGCTTGTATCTCCAAAACTACACGTTGTATCTCGAAAAGAATTGTTGTGGCGTGTACGTCTTAACATGTAGCATCTAAAGAGAACCAAAAGGAGAATTTTCTTTCGTCAAAATTTTTCAGAAAATCACGTTTTAAGGAAATCCCGCATCGTGCGAAATTATCTTGTTTTTCCTAAACAACACGTTGTAAGTCGAAAAGCTTTCATGTTGCGTGTATGTCTAAGTGTGTAGCCTCAAAAGAGAAGGCACAGGACAGTTTTCTCTCGAAAGGATATGTAAGAATACCACTTCATAAGGAAATACAGTTTTGCAGAGTAAAGACATATACGTCCGCATTGGAAACTCTTACGAGAAGAAATAACGCATAGTACAAAATTAGCTTGTATCTCCAAAACTACACGTTGTATCTCGAAAAGAATTGTTGTGGCGTGTACGTCTTAACATGTAGCATCTAAAGAGAACCAAAAGGAGAATTTTCTTTCGTCAAAATTTTTCAGAAAATCACGTTTTAAGGAAATCCCGCATCGTGCGAAATTATCTTGTTTTTCCTAAACAACACGTTGTAAGTCGAAAAGCTTTCATGTTGCGTGTATGTCTAAGTGTGTAGCCTCAAAAGAGAAGGCACAGGACAGTTTTCTCTCGAAAGGATATGTAAGAATACCACTTCATAAGGAAATACAGTTTTGCAGAGTAAAGACATATACGTACGCATTGGAAACCAAGAGAAGAAATAACGCATAGTACAAAATTAGCTTGTATCTCCAAAACTACACGTTGTATCTCGAAAAGAATTGTTGTGGCGTGTACGTCTTAACATGTAGCATCTAAAGAGAACCAAAAGGAGAATTTTCTTTCGTCAAAATTTTTCAGAAAATCACGTTTTAAGGAAATCCCGCATCGTGCGAAATTATCTTGTTTTTCCTAAACAACACGTTGTAAGTCGAAAAGCTTTCATGTTGCGTGTATGTCTAAGTGTGTAGCCTCAAAAGAGAAGGCACAGGACAGTTTTCTCTCGAAAGGATATGTAAGAATACCACTTCATAAGGAAATACAGTTTTGCAGAGTAAAGACATATACGTACGCATTGGAAACTCTTTACGAGAAGAAATAACGCATAGTACAAAATTAGCTTGTATCTCCAAAACTACACGTTGTATCTCGAAAAGAATTGTTGTGGCGTGTACGTCTTAACATGTAGCATCTAAAGAGAACCAAAAGGAGAATTTTCTTTCGTCAAAATTTTTCAGAAAATCACGTTTTAAGGAAATCCCGCATCGTGCGAAATTATCTTGTTTTTCCTAAACAACACGTTGTAAGTCGAAAAGCTTTCATGTTGCGTGTATGTCTAAGTGTGTAGCCTCAAAAGAGAAGGCACAGGACAGTTTTCTCTCGAAAGGATATGTAAGAATACCACTTCATAAGGAAATACAGTTTTGCAGAGTAAAGACATATACGTACGCATTGGAAACTCTTACGAGAAGAAATAACGCATAGTACAAAATTAGCTTGTATCTCCAAAACTACACGTTGTATCTCGAAAAGAATTGTTGTGGCGTGTACGTCTTAACATGTAGCATCTAAAGAGAACCAAAAGGAGAATTTTCTTTCGTCAAAATTTTTCAGAAAATCACGTTTTAAGGAAATCCCGCATCGTGCGAAATTATCTTGTTTTTCCTAAACAACACGTTGTAAGTCGAAAAGCTTTCATGTTGCGTGTATGTCTAAGTGTGTAGCCTCAAAAGAGAAGGCACAGGACAGTTTTCTTTCGAAAGGATATGTAAGAATACCACTTCATAAGGAAATACAGTTTTGCAGAGTAAAGACATATACGTACGCATTGGAAACCAAGAGAAGAAATAACGCATAGTACAAAATTAGCTTGTATCTCCAAAACTACACGTTGTATCTCGAAAAGAATTGTTGTGGCGTGTACGTCTTAACATGTAGCATCTAAAGAGAACCAAAAGGAGAATTTTCTTTCGTCAAAATTTTTCAGAAAATCACGTTTTAAGGAAATCCCGCATCGTGCGAAATTATCTTGTTTTTCCTAAACAACACGTTGTAAGTCGAAAAGCTTTCATGTTGCGTGTATGTCTAAGTGTGTAGCCTCAAAAGAGAAGGCACAGGACAGTTTTCTCTCGAAAGGATATGTAAGAATACCACTTCATAAGGAAATACAGTTTTGCAGAGTAAAGACATATACGTACGCATTGGAAACTCTTTACGAGAAGAAATAACGCATCGTACAAAATTAGCTTGTATCTCCAAAACTACACGTTGTATCTCGAAAAGAATTGTTGTGGCGTGTACGTCTTAACATGTAGCATCTAAAGGGAACCAAAAGGAGAATTTTCTTTCGTCAAAATTTTTCAGAAAATCACGTTTTAAGGAAATCCCGCATCGTGCGAAATTATCTTGTTTTTCCTAAACAACACGTTGTAAGTCGAAAAGCTTTCATGTTGCGTGTATGTCTAAGTGTGTAGCCTCAAAAGAGAAGGCACAGGACAGTTTTCTCTCGAAAGGATATGTAAGAATACCACTTCATAAGGAAATACAGTTTTGCAGAGTAAAGACATATACGTACGCATTGGAAACTCTTTACGAGAAGAAATAACGCATCGTACAAAATTAGCTTGTATCTCCAAAACTACACGTTGTATCTCGAAAAGAATTGTTGTGGCGTGTACGTCTTAACATGTAGCATCTAAAGGGAACCAAAAGGAGAATTTTCTTGCGTCAAAATTTTTCAGAAAATCACGTTTTAAGGAAATCCCGCATCGTGCGAAATTATCTTGTTTTTCCTAAACAACACGTTGTAAGTCGAAAAGCTTTCATGTTGCGTGTATGTCTAAGTGTGTAGCCTCAAAAGAGAAGGCACAGGACAGTTTTCTCTCGAAAGGATATGTAAGAATACCACTTCATAAGGAAATACAGTTTTGCAGAGTAAAGACATATAGGTACGCATTGGAAACTCTTTACGAGAAGAAATAACGCATAGTACAAAATTAGCTTGTATCTCCAAAACTACACGTTGTATCTCGAAAAGAATTGTTGTGGCGTGTACGTCTTAACATGTAGCATCTAAAGAGAACCAAAAGGAGAATTTTCTTTCGTCAAAATTTTTCAGAAAATCACGTTTTAAGGAAATCCCGCATCGTGCGAAATTATCTTGTTTTTCCTAAACAACACGTTGTAAGTCGAAAAGCTTTCATGTTGCGTGTATGTCTAAGTGTGTAGCCTCAAAAGAGAAGGCACAGGACAGTTTTCTCTCGAAAGGATATGTAAGAATACCACTTCATAAGGAAATACAGTTTTGCAGAGTAAAGACATATACGTACACATTGGAAACTCTTTACGAGAAGAAATAACGCATAGTACAAAATTAGCTTGTATCTCCAAAACTACACGTTGTATCTCGAAAAGAATTGTTGTGGCGTGTACGTCTTAACATGTAGCATCTAAAGAGAACCAAAAGGAGAATTTTCTTTCGTCAAAATTTTTCAGAAAATCACGTTTTAAGGAAATCCCGCATCGTGCGAAATTATCTTGTTTTTCCTAAACAACACGTTGTAAGTCGAAAAGCTTTCATGTTGCGTGTATGTCTAAGTGTGTAGCCTCAAAAGAGAAGGCACAGGACAGTTTTCTCTCGAAAGGATATGTAAGAATACCACTTCATAAGGAAATACAGTTTTGCAGAGTAAAGACATATACGTACGCATTGGAAACTCTTTACGAGAAGAAATAACGCATAGTACAAAATTAGCTTGTACCTCCAAAACTACACGTTGTATCTCGAAAAGAATTGTTGTGGCGTGTACGTCTTAACATGTAGCATCTAAAGAGAACCAAAAGGAGAATTTTCTTTCGTCAAAATTTTTCAGAAAATCACGTTTTAAGGAAATCCCGCATCGTGCGAAATTATCTTGTTTTTCCTAAACAACACGTTGTAAGTCGAAAAGCTTTCATGTTGCGTGTATGTCTAAGTGTGTAGCCTCAAAAGAGAAGGCACAGGACAGTTTTCTCTCGAAAGGATATGTAAGAATACCACTTCATAAGGAAATACAGTTTTGCAGAGTAAAGACATATACGTACACATTGGAAACTCTTTACGAGAAGAAATAACGCATAGTACCAAATTAGCTTGTATCTCCAAAACTACACGTTGTATCTCGAAAAGAATTGTTGTGGCGTGTACGTCTTAACATGTAGCATCTAAAGAGAACCAAAAGGAGAATTTTCTTTCGTCAAAATTTTTCAGAAAATCACGTTTTAAGGAAATCCCGCATCGTGCGAAATTATCTTGTTTTTCCTAAACAACACGTTGTAAGTAGAAAAGCTTTCATGTTGCGTGTATGTCTAAGTGTGTAGCCTCAAAAGAGAAGGCACAGGACAGTTTTCTCTCGAAAGGATATGTAAGAATAGCACTTCATAAGGAAATACAGTTTTGCAGAGTAAAGACATATACGTACGCATTGGAAACTCTTTACGAGAAGAAATAACGCATAGTACAAAATTAGCTTGTATCTCCAAAACTACACGTTGTATCTCGAAAAGAATTGTTGTGGCGTGTACGTCTTAACATGTAGCATCTAAAGAGAACCAAAAGGAGAATTTTCTTTCGTCAAAATTTTTCAGAAAATCACGTTTTAAGGAAATCCCGCATCGTGCGAAATTATCTTGTTTTTCCTAAACAACACGTTGTAAGTCGAAAAGCTTTCATGTTGCGTGTATGTCTAAGTGTGTAGCCTCAAAAGAGAAGGCACAGGACAGTTTTCTCTCGAAAGGATATGTAAGAATAGCACTTCATAAGGAAATACAGTTTTGCAGAGTAAAGACATATACGTACGCATTGGAAACTCTTTACGAGAAGAAATAACGCATAGTACAAAATTAGCTTGTACCTCCAAAACTACACGTTGTATCTCGAAAAGAATTGTTGTGGCGTGTACGTCTTAACATGTAGCATCTAAAGAGAACCAAAAGGAGAATTTTCTTTCGTCAAAATTTTTCAGAAAATCACGTTTTAAGGAAATCCCGCATCGTGCGAAATTATCTTGTTTTTCCTAAACAACACGTTGTAAGTCGAAAAGCTTTCATGTTGCGTGTATGTCTAAGTGTGTAGCCTCAAAAGAGAAGGCACAGGACAGTTTTCTCTCGAAAGGATATGTAAGAATACCACTTCATAAGGAAATACAGTTTTGCAGAGTAAAGACATATACGTACGCATTGGAAACTCTTTACGAGAAGAAATAACGCATAGTACAAAATTAGCTTGTATCTCCAAAACTACACGTTGTATCTCGAAAAGAATTGTTGTGGCGTGTACGTCTTAACATGTAGCATCTAAAGAGAACCAAAAGGAGAATTTTCTTTCGTCAAAATTTTTCAGAAAATCACGTTTTAAGGAAATCCCGCATCGTGCGAAATTATCTTGTTTTTCCTAAACAACACGTTGTAAGTCGAAAAGCTTTCATGTTGCGTGTATGTCTAAGTGTGTAGCCTCAAAAGAGAAGGCACAGGACAGTTTTCTCTCGAAAGGATATGTAAGAATACCACTTCATAAGGAAATACAGTTTTGCAGAGTAAAGACATATACGTCCGCATTGGAAACTCTTACGAGAAGAAATAACGCATAGTACAAAATTAGCTTGTATCTCCAAAACTACACGTTGTATCTCGAAAAGAATTGTTGTGGCGTGTACGTCTTAACATGTAGCATCTAAAGAGAACCAAAAGGAGAATTTTCTTTCGTCAAAATTTTTCAGAAAATCACGTTTTAAGGAAATCCCGCATCGTGCGAAATTATCTTGTTTTTCCTAAACAACACGTTGTAAGTCGAAAAGCTTTCATGTTGCGTGTATGTCTAAGTGTGTAGCCTCAAAAGAGAAGGCACAGGACAGTTTTCTCTCGAAAGGATATGTAAGAATACCACTTCATAAGGAAATACAGTTTTGCAGAGTAAAGACATATACGTACGCATTGGAAACCAAGAGAAGAAATAACGCATAGTACAAAATTAGCTTGTATCTCCAAAACTACACGTTGTATCTCGAAAAGAATTGTTGTGGCGTGTACGTCTTAACATGTAGCATCTAAAGAGAACCAAAAGGAGAATTTTCTTTCGTCAAAATTTTTCAGAAAATCACGTTTTAAGGAAATCCCGCATCGTGCGAAATTATCTTGTTTTTCCTAAACAACACGTTGTAAGTCGAAAAGCTTTCATGTTGCGTGTATGTCTAAGTGTGTAGCCTCAAAAGAGAAGGCACAGGACAGTTTTCTCTCGAAAGGATATGTAAGAATACCACTTCATAAGGAAATACAGTTTTGCAGAGTAAAGACATATACGTACGCATTGGAAACTCTTTACGAGAAGAAATAACGCATAGTACAAAATTAGCTTGTATCTCCAAAACTACACGTTGTATCTCGAAAAGAATTGTTGTGGCGTGTACGTCTTAACATGTAGCATCTAAAGAGAACCAAAAGGAGAATTTTCTTTCGTCAAATTTTTTCAGAAAATCACGTTTTAAGGAAATCCCGCATCGTGCGAAATTATCTTGTTTTTCCTAAACAACACGTTGTAAGTCGAAAAGCTTTCATGTTGCGTGTATGTCTAAGTGTGTAGCCTCAAAAGAGAAGGCACAGGACAGTTTTCTCTCGAAAGGATATGTAAGAATACCACTTCATAAGGAAATACAGTTTTGCAGAGTAAAGACATATACGTACACATTGGAAACTCTTTACGAGAAGAAATAACGCATAGTACAAAATTAGCTTGTATCTCCAAAACTACACGTTGTATCTCGAAAAGAATTGTTGTGGCGTGTACGTCTTAACATGTAGCATCTAAAGAGAACCAAAAGGAGAATTTTCTTTCGTCAAAATTTTTCAGAAAATCACGTTTTAAGGAAATCCCGCATCGTGCGAAATTATCTTGTTTTTCCTAAACAACACGTTGTAAGTAGAAAAGCTTTCATGTTGCGTGTATGTCTAAGTGTGTAGCCTCAAAAGAGAAGGCACAGGACAGTTTTCTCTCGAAAGGATATGTAAGAATAGCACTTCATAAGGAAATACAGTTTTGCAGAGTAAAGACATATACGTACGCATTGGAAACTCTTTACGAGAAGAAATAACGCATAGTACAAAATTAGCTTGTATCTCCAAAACTACACGTTGTATCTCGAAAAGAATTGTTGTGGCGTGTACGTCTTAACATGTAGCATCTAAAGAGAACCAAAAGGAGAATTTTCTTTCGTCAAAATTTTTCAGAAAATCACGTTTTAAGGAAATCCCGCATCGTGCGAAATTATCTTGTTTTTCCTAAACAACACGTTGTAAGTCGAAAAGCTTTCATGTTGCGTGTATGTCTAAGTGTGTAGCCTCAAAAGAGAAGGCACAGGACAGTTTTCTCTCGAAAGGATATGTAAGAATAGCACTTCATAAGGAAATACAGTTTTGCAGAGTAAAGACATATACGTACGCATTGGAAACTCTTTACGAGAAGAAATAACGCATAGTACAAAATTAGCTTGTACCTCCAAAACTACACGTTGTATCTCGAAAAGAATTGTTGTGGCGTGTACGTCTTAACATGTAGCATCTAAAGAGAACCAAAAGGAGAATTTTCTTTCGTCAAAATTTTTCAGAAAATCACGTTTTAAGGAAATCCCGCATCGTGCGAAATTATCTTGTTTTTCCTAAACAACACGTTGTAAGTCGAAAAGCTTTCATGTTGCGTGTATGTCTAAGTGTGTAGCCTCAAAAGAGAAGGCACAGGACAGTTTTCTCTCGAAAGGATATGTAAGAATACCACTTCATAAGGAAATACAGTTTTGCAGAGTAAAGACATATACGTACGCATTGGAAACTCTTTACGAGAAGAAATAACGCATAGTACAAAATTAGCTTGTATCTCCAAAACTACACGTTGTATCTCGAAAAGAATTGTTGTGGCGTGTACGTCTTAACATGTAGCATCTAAAGAGAACCAAAAGGAGAATTTTCTTTCGTCAAAATTTTTCAGAAAATCACGTTTTAAGGAAATCCCGCATCGTGCGAAATTATCTTGTTTTTCCTAAACAACACGTTGTAAGTCGAAAAGCTTTCATGTTGCGTGTATGTCTAAGTGTGTAGCCTCAAAAGAGAAGGCACAGGACAGTTTTCTCTCGAAAGGATATGTAAGAATACCACTTCATAAGGAAATACAGTTTTGCAGAGTAAAGACATATACGTCCGCATTGGAAACTCTTACGAGAAGAAATAACGCATAGTACAAAATTAGCTTGTATCTCCAAAACTACACGTTGTATCTCGAAAAGAATTGTTGTGGCGTGTACGTCTTAACATGTAGCATCTAAAGAGAACCAAAAGGAGAATTTTCTTTCGTCAAAATTTTTCAGAAAATCACGTTTTAAGGAAATCCCGCATCGTGCGAAATTATCTTGTTTTTCCTAAACAACACGTTGTAAGTCGAAAAGCTTTCATGTTGCGTGTATGTCTAAGTGTGTAGCCTCAAAAGAGAAGGCACAGGACAGTTTTCTCTCGAAAGGATATGTAAGAATACCACTTCATAAGGAAATACAGTTTTGCAGAGTAAAGACATATACGTACGCATTGGAAACCAAGAGAAGAAATAACGCATAGTACAAAATTAGCTTGTATCTCCAAAACTACACGTTGTATCTCGAAAAGAATTGTTGTGGCGTGTACGTCTTAACATGTAGCATCTAAAGAGAACCAAAAGGAGAATTTTCTTTCGTCAAAATTTTTCAGAAAATCACGTTTTAAGGAAATCCCGCATCGTGCGAAATTATCTTGTTTTTCCTAAACAACACGTTGTAAGTCGAAAAGCTTTCATGTTGCGTGTATGTCTAAGTGTGTAGCCTCAAAAGAGAAGGCACAGGACAGTTTTCTCTCGAAAGGATATGTAAGAATACCACTTCATAAGGAAATACAGTTTTGCAGAGTAAAGACATATACGTACGCATTGGAAACTCTTTACGAGAAGAAATAACGCATAGTACAAAATTAGCTTGTATCTCCAAAACTACACGTTGTATCTCGAAAAGAATTGTTGTGGCGTGTACGTCTTAACATGTAGCATCTAAAGAGAACCAAAAGGAGAATTTTCTTTCGTCAAAATTTTTCAGAAAATCACGTTTTAAGGAAATCCCGCATCGTGCGAAATTATCTTGTTTTTCCTAAACAACACGTTGTAAGTCGAAAAGCTTTCATGTTGCGTGTATGTCTAAGTGTGTAGCCTCAAAAGAGAAGGCACAGGACAGTTTTCTCTCGAAAGGATATGTAAGAATACCACTTCATAAGGAAATACAGTTTTGCAGAGTAAAGACATATACGTACGCATTGGAAACTCTTACGAGAAGAAATAACGCATAGTACAAAATTAGCTTGTATCTCCAAAACTACACGTTGTATCTCGAAAAGAATTGTTGTGGCGTGTACGTCTTAACATGTAGCATCTAAAGAGAACCAAAAGGAGAATTTTCTTTCGTCAAAATTTTTCAGAAAATCACGTTTTAAGGAAATCCCGCATCGTGCGAAATTATCTTGTTTTTCCTAAACAACACGTTGTAAGTCGAAAAGCTTTCATGTTGCGTGTATGTCTAAGTGTGTAGCCTCAAAAGAGAAGGCACAGGACAGTTTTCTCTCGAAAGGATATGTATGAATACCACTTCATAAGGAAATACAGTTTTGCAGAGTAAAGACATATACGTACGCATTGGAAACCAAGAGAAGAAATAACGCATAGTACAAAATTAGCTTGTATCTCCAAAACTACACGTTGTATCTCGAAAAGAATTGTTGTGGCGTGTACGTCTTAACATGTAGCATCTAAAGAGAACCAAAAGGAGAATTTTCTTTCGTCAAAATTTTTCAGAAAATCACGTTTTAAGGAAATCCCGCATCGTGCGAAATTATCTTGTTTTTCCTAAACAACACGTTGTAAGTCGAAAAGCTTTCATGTTGCGTGTATGTCTAAGTGTGTAGCCTCAAAAGAGAAGGCACAGGACAGTTTTCTCTCGAAAGGATATGTAAGAATACCACTTCATAAGGAAATACAGTTTTGCAGAGTAAAGACATATACGTACGCATTGGAAACCAAGAGAAGAAATAACGCATAGTACAAAATTAGCTTGTATCTCCAAAACTACACGTTGTATCTCGAAAAGAATTGTTGTGGCGTGTACGTCTTAACATGTAGCATCTAAAGAGAACCAAAAGGAGAATTTTCTTTCGTCAAAATTTTTCAGAAAATCACGTTTTAAGGAAATCCCGCATCGTGCGAAATTATCTTGTTTTTCCTAAACAACACGTTGTAAGTCGAAAAGCTTTCATGTTGCGTGTATGTCTAAGTGTGTAGCCTCAAAAGAGAAGGCACAGGACAGTTTTCTCTCGAAAGGATATGTAAGAATAGCACTTCATAAGGAAATACAGTTTTGCAGAGTAAAGACATATACGTACGCATTGGAAACTCTTTACGAGAAGAAATAACGCATAGTACAAAATTAGCTTGTACCTCCAAAACTACACGTTGTATCTCGAAAAGAATTGTTGTGGCGTGTACGTCTTAACATGTAGCATCTAAAGAGAACCAAAAGGAGAATTTTCTTTCGTCAAAATTTTTCAGAAAATCACGTTTTAAGGAAATCCCGCATCGTGCGAAATTATCTTGTTTTTCCTAAACAACACGTTGTAAGTCGAAAAGCTTTCATGTTGCGTGTATGTCTAAGTGTGTAGCCTCAAAAGAGAAGGCACAGGACAGTTTTCTCTCGAAAGGATATGTAAGAATACCACTTCATAAGGAAATACAGTTTTGCAGAGTAAAGACATATACGTACGCATTGGAAACTCTTTACGAGAAGAAATAACGCATAGTACAAAATTAGCTTGTATCTCCAAAACTACACGTTGTATCTCGAAAAGAATTGTTGTGGCGTGTACGTCTTAACATGTAGCATCTAAAGAGAACCAAAAGGAGAATTTTCTTTCGTCAAAATTTTTCAGAAAATCACGTTTTAAGGAAATCCCGCATCGTGCGAAATTATCTTGTTTTTCCTAAACAACACGTTGTAAGTCGAAAAGCTTTCATGTTGCGTGTATGTCTAAGTGTGTAGCCTCAAAAGAGAAGGCACAGGACAGTTTTCTCTCGAAAGGATATGTAAGAATACCACTTCATAAGGAAATACAGTTTTGCAGAGTAAAGACATATACGTACGCATTGGAAACTCTTTACGAGAAGAAATAACGCATAGTACAAAATTAGCTTGTATCTCCAAAACTACACGTTGTATCTCGAAAAGAATTGTTGTGGCGTGTACGTCTTAACATGTAGCATCTAAAGAGAACCAAAAGGAGAATTTTCTTTCGTCAAAATTTTTCAGAAAATCACGTTTTAAGGAAATCCCGCATCGTGCGAAATTATCTTGTTTTTCCTAAACAACACGTTGTAAGTCGAAAAGCTTTCATGTTGCGTGTATGTCTAAGTGTGTAGCCTCAAAAGAGAAGGCACAGGACAGTTTTCTCTCGAAAGGATATGTAAGAATACCACTTCATAAGGAAATACAGTTTTGCAGAGTAAAGACATATACGTACGCATTGGAAACTCTTTACGAGAAGAAATAACGCATAGTACAAAATTAGCTTGTATCTCCAAAACTACACGTTGTATCTCGAAAAGAATATTTGTGGCGTGTACGTCTTAACATGTAGCATCTAAAGAGAACCAAAAGGAGAATTTTCTTTCGTCAAAATTTTTCAGAAAATCACGTTTTAAGGAAATCCCGCATCGTGCGAAATTATCTTGTTTTTCCTAAACAACACGTTGTAAGTCGAAAAGCTTTCAAGTTGCGTGTATGTCTACGTGTGTAGCCTCAAAAGAGAAGGCACAGGACAGTTTTCTCTCGAAAGGATATGTAAGAATACCACTTCATAAGGAAATACAGTTTTGCAGAGTAAAGACATATACGTACACATTGGAAACTCTTTACGAGAAGAAATAACGCATAGTACAAAATTAGCTTGTATCTCCAAAACTACACGTTGTATCTCGAAAAGAATTGTTGTGGCGTGTACGTCTTAACATGTAGCATCTAAAGAGAACCAAAAGGAGAATTTTCTTTCGTCAAAATTTTTCAGAAAATCACGTTTTAAGGAAATCCCGCATCGTGCGAAATTATCTTGTTTTTCCTAAACAACACGTTGTAAGTCGAAAAGCTTTCATGTTGCGTGTATGTCTAAGTGTGTAGCCTCAAAAGAGAAGGCACAGGACAGTTTTCTCTCGAAAGGATATGTAAGAATACCACTTCATAAGGAAATACAGTTTTGCAGAGTAAAGACATATACGTACGCATTGGAAACTCTTTACGAGAAGAAATAACGCATAGTACAAAATTAGCTTGTACCTCCAAAACTACACGTTGTATCTCGAAAAGAATTGTTGTGGCGTGTACGTCTTAACATGTAGCATCTAAAGAGAACCAAAAGGAGAATTTTCTTTCGTCAAAATTTTTCAGAAAATCACGTTTTAAGGAAATCCCGCATCGTGCGAAATTATCTTGTTTTTCCTAAACAACACGTTGTAAGTCGAAAAGCTTTCATGTTGCGTGTATGTCTAAGTGTGTAGCCTCAAAAGAGAAGGCACAGGACAGTTTTCTCTCGAAAGGATATGTAAGAATACCACTTCATAAGGAAATACAGTTTTGCAGAGTAAAGACATATACGTACACATTGGAAACTCTTTACGAGAAGAAATAACGCATAGTACAAAATTAGCTTGTACCTCCAAAACTACACGTTGTATCTCGAAAAGAATTGTTGTGGCGTGTACGTCTTAACATGTAGCATCTAAAGAGAACCAAAAGGAGAATTTTCTTTCGTCAAAATTTTTCAGAAAATCACGTTTTAAGGAAATCCCGCATCGTGCGAAATTATCTTGTTTTTCCTAAACAACACGTTGTAAGTCGAAAAGCTTTCATGTTGCGTGTATGTCTAAGTGTGTAGCCTCAAAAGAGAAGGCACAGGACAGTTTTCTCTCGAAAGGATATGTAAGAATACCACTTCATAAGGAAATACAGTTTTGCAGAGTAAAGACATATACGTACGCATTGGAAACTCTTTACGAGAAGAAATAACGCATAGTACAAAATTAGCTTGTATCTCCAAAACTACACGTTGTATCTCGAAATGAATTGTTGCGGCGTGTACGTCTTAACATGTAGCATCTAAAGAGAACCAAAAGGAGAATTTTCTTTCGTCAAAATTTTTCAGAAAATCACGTTTTAAGGAAATCCCGCATCGTGCGAAATTATCTTGTTTTTCCTAAACAACACGTTGTAAGTCGAAAAGCTTTCATGTTGCGTGTATGTCTAAGTGTGTAGCCTCAAAAGAGAAGGCACAGGACAGTTTTCTCTCGAAAGGATATGTAAGAATACCACTTCATAAGGAAATACAGTTTTGCAGAGTAAAGACATATACGTACGCATTGGAAACTCTTTACGAGAAGAAATAACGCATAGTACAAAATTAGCTTGTATCTCCAAAACTACACGTTGTATCTCGAAAAGAATTGTTGTGGCGTGTACGTCTTAACATGTAGCATCTAAAGGGAACCAAAAGGAGAATTTTCTTTCGTCAAAATTTTTCAGAAAATCACGTTTTAAGGAAATCCCGCATCGTGCGAAATTATCTTGTTTTTCCTAAACAACACGTTGTAAGTCGAAAAGCTTTCATGTTGCGTGTATGTCTAAGTGTGTAGCCTCAAAAGAGAAGGCACAGGACAGTTTTCTCTCGAAAGGATATGTAAGAATACCACTTCATAAGGAAATACAGTTTTGCAGAGTAAAGACATATACGTACGCATTGGAAACTCTTACGAGAAGAAATAACGCATAGTACAAAATTAGCTTGTATCTCCAAAACTACACGTTGTATCTCGAAAAGAATTGTTGTGGCGTGTACGTCTTAACATGTAGCATCTAAAGAGAACCAAAAGGAGAATTTTCTTTCGTCAAAATTTTTCAGAAAATCACGTTTTAAGGAAATCCCGCATCGTGCGAAATTATCTTGTTTTTCCTAAACAACACGTTGTAAGTCGAAAAGCTTTCATGTTGCGTGTATGTCTAAGTGTGTAGCCTCAAAAGAGAAGGCACAGGACAGTTTTCTCTCGAAAGGATATGTAAGAATACCACTTCATATGGAAATACAGTTTTGCAGAGTAAAGACATACGTACGCATTGGAAACTCTTTACGAGAAGAAATAACGCATAGTACAAAATTAGCTTGTATCTCCAAAACTACACGTTTTATCTCGAAAAGAATTGTTGTGGCGTGTACGTCTTAACATGTAGCATCTAAAGGGAACCAAAAGGAGAATTTTCTTGCGTCAAAAATTTTCAGAAAATCACGTTTTAAGGAAATCCCGCATCGTGCGAAATTATCTTGTTTTTCCTAAACAACACGTTGTAAGTCGAAAAGCTTTCATGTTGCGTGTATGTCTAAGTGTGTAGCCTCAAAAGAGAAGGCACAGGACAGTTTTCTCTCGAAAGGATATGTAAGAATACCACTTCATAAGGAAATACAGTTTTGCAGAGTAAAGACATATACGTACGCATTGGAAACTCTTTACGAGAAGAAATAACGCATAGTACAAAATTAGCTTGTATCTCCAAAACTACACGTTGTATCTCGAAATGAATTGTTGCGGCGTGTACGTCTTAACATGTAGCATCTAAAGAGAACCAAAAGGAGAATTTTCTTTCGTCAAAATTTTTCAGAAAATCACGTTTTAAGGAAATCCCGCATCGTGCGAAATTATCTTGTTTTTCCTAAACAACACGTTGTAAGTAGAAAAGCTTTCATGTTGCGTGTATGTCTAAGTGTGTAGCCTCAAAAGAGAAGGCACAGGACAGTTTTCTCTCGAAAGGATATGTAAGAATACCACTTCATAAGGAAATACAGTTTTGCAGAGTAAAGACATATACGTACGCATTGGAAACTCTTTACGAGAAGAAATAACGCATAGTACAAAATTAGCTTGTATCTCCAAAACTACACGTTGTATCTCGAAAAGAATTGTTGTGGCGTGTACGTCTTAACATGTAGCATCTAAAGAGAACCAAAAGGAGAATTTTCTTTCGTCAAAATTTTTCAGAAAATCACGTTTTAAGGAAATCCCGCATCGTGCGAAATTATCTTGTTTTTCCTAAACAACACGTTGTAAGTCGAAAAGCTTTCATGTTGCGTGTATGTCTAAGTGTGTAGCCTCAAAAGAGAAGGCACAGGACAGTTTTCTCTCGAAAGGATATGTAAGAATACCACTTCATAAGGAAATACAGTTTTGCAGAGTAAAGACATATACGTACGCATTGGAAACTCTTTACGAGAAGAAATAACGCATAGTACAAAATTAGCTTGTATCTCCAAAACTACACGTTGTATCTCGAAAAGAATTGTTGTGGCGTGTACGTCTTAACATGTAGCATCTAAAGAGAACCAAAAGGAGAATTTTCTTTCGTCAAAATTTTTCAGAAAATCACGTTTTAAGGAAATCCCGCATCGTGCGAAATTATCTTGTTTTTCCTAAACAACACGTTGTAAGTCGAAAAGCTTTCATGTTGCGTGTATGTCTAAGTGTGTAGCCTCAAAAGAGAAGGCACAGGACAGTTTTCTCTCGAAAGGATATGTAAGAATACCACTTCATAAGGAAATACAGTTTTGCAGAGTAAAGACATATACGTACGCATTGGAAACTCTTTACGAGAAGAAATAACGCATAGTACAAAATTAGCTTGTATCTCCAAAACTACACGTTGTATCTCGAAAAGAATTGTTGTGGCGTGTACGTCTTAACATGTAGCATCTAAAGAGAACCAAAAGGAGAATTTTCTTTCGTCAAAATTTTTCAGAAAATCACGTTTTAAGGAAATCCCGCATCGTGCGAAATTATCTTGTTTTTCCTAAACAACACGTTGTAAGTCGAAAAGCTTTCATGTTGCGTGTATGTCTAAGTGTGTAGCCTCAAAAGAGAAGGCACAGGACAGTTTTCTCTCGAAAGGATATGTAAGAATACCACTTCATAAGGAAATACAGTTTTGCAGAGTAAAGACATATACGTACGCATTGGAAACTCTTTACGAGAAGAAATAACGCATAGTACAAAATTAGCTTGTATCTCCAAAACTACACGTTGTATCTCGAAAAGAATTGTTGTGGCGTGTACGTCTTAACATGTAGCATCTAAAGGGAACCAAAAGGAGAATTTTCTTTCGTCAAAATTTTTCAGAAAATCACGTTTTAAGGAAATCCCGCATCGTGCGAAATTATCTTGTTTTTCCTAAACACGTTGTAAGTCGAAAAGCTTTCATGTTGCGTGTATGTCTAAGTGTGTAGCCTCAAAAGAGAAGGCACAGGACAGTTTTCTCTCGAAAGGATATGTAAGAATACCACTTCATAAGGAAATACAGTTTTGCAGAGTAAAGACATATACGTACGCATTGGAAACTCTTACGAGAAGAAATAACGCATAGTACAAAATTAGCTTGTATCTCCAAAACTACACGTTGTATCTCGAAAAGAATTGTTGTGGCGTGTACGTCTTAACATGTAGCATCTAAAGAGAACCAAAAGGAGAATTTTCTTTCGTCAAAATTTTTCAGAAAATCACGTTTTAAGGAAATCCCGCATCGTGCGAAATTATCTTGTTTTTCCTAAACAACACGTTGTAAGTCGAAAAGCTTTCATGTTGCGTGTATGTCTAAGTGTGTAGCCTCAAAAGAGAAGGCACAGGACAGTTTTCTCTCGAAAGGATATGTAAGAATACCACTTCATATGGAAATACAGTTTTGCAGAGTAAAGACATACGTACGCATTGGAAACTCTTTACGAGAAGAAATAACGCATAGTACAAAATTAGCTTGTATCTCCAAAACTACACGTTGTATCTCGAAAAGAATTGTTGTGGCGTGTACGTCTTAACATGTAGCATCTAAAGGGAACGAAAAGGAGAATTTTCTTGCGTCAAAAATTTTCAGAAAATCACGTTTTAAGGAAATCCCGCATCGTGCGAAATTATCTTGTTTTTCCTAAACAACACGTTGTAAGTCGAAAAGCTTTCATGTTGCGTGTATGTCTAAGTGTGTAGCCTCAAAAGAGAAGGCACAGGACAGTTTTCTCTCGAAAGGATATGTAAGAATACCACTTCATAAGGAAATACAGTTTTGCAGAGTAAAGACATATACGTACGCATTGGAAACTCTTTACGAGAAGAAATAACGCATAGTAAAAAATTAGCTTGTATCTACAAAACTGCACGTTGTATCTCGAAAAGAATTGTTGTGGCGTGTACGTCTTAACATGTAGCATCTAAAGAGAACCAAAAGGAGAATTTTCTTTCGTCAAAATTTTTCAGAAAATCACGTTTTAAGGAAATCCCGCATCGTGCGAAATTATCTTGTTTTTCCTAAACAACACGTTGTAAGTCGAAAAGCTTTCATGTTCCGTGTATGTCTAAGTGTGTAGCCTCAAAAGAGAAGGCACAGGACAGTTTTCTCTCGAAAGGATATGTAAGAATACCACTTCATAAGGAAATACAGTTTTGCAGAGTAAAGACATATACGTACGCATTGGAAACTCTTTACGAGAAGAAATAACGCATAGTACAAAATTAGCTTGTATCTCCAAAACTACACGTTGTATCTCGAAAAGAATTGTTGTGGCGTGTACGTCTTAACATGTAGCATCTAAAGAGAACCAAAAGGAGAATTTTCTTTCGTCAAAATTTTTCAGAAAATCACGTTTTAAGGAAATCCCGCATCGTGCGAAATTATCTTGTTTTTCCTAAACAACACGTTGTAAGTCGAAAAGCTTTCATGTTGCGTGTATGTCTACGTGTGTAGCCTCAAAAGAGAAAGCACAGGACAGTTTTCTCTCGAAAGGATATGTAAGAATACCACTTCATAAGGAAATACAGTTTTGCAGAGTAAAGACATATACGTACGCATTGGAAACTCTTTACGAGAAGAAATAACGCATAGTACAAAATTAGCTTGTATCTCCAAAACTACACGTTGTATCTCGAAAAGAATTGTTGTGGCGTGTACGTCTTAACATGTAGCATCTAAAGAGAACCAAAAGGAGAATTTTCTTTCGTCAAAATTTTTCAGAAAATCACGTTTTAAGGAAATCCCGCATCGTGCGAAATTATCTTGTTTTTCCTAAACAACACGTTGTAAGTCGAAAAGCTTTCATGTTGCGTGTATGTCTACGTGTGTAGCCTCAAAAGAGAAGGCACAGGACAGTTTTCTCTCGAAAGGATATGTAAGAATACCACTTCATAAGGAAATACAGTTTTGCAGAGTAAAGACATATACGTACGCATTGGAAACTCTTTACGAGAAGAAATAACGCATAGTACAAAATTAGCTTGTATCTCCAAAAGTACACGTTGTATCTCGAAAAGAATTGTTGTGGCGTGTACGTCTTAACATGTAGCATCTAAAGGGAACCAAAAGGAGAATTTTCTTTCGTCAAAATTTTTCAGAAAATCACGTTTTAAGGAAATCCTGCATCGTGCGAAATTATCTTGTTTTTCCTAAACAACACGTTGTAAGTCGAAAAGCTTTCATGTTGCGTGTATGTCTAAGTGTGTAGCCTCAAAAGAGAAGGCACAGGACAGTTTTCTCTCGAAAGGATATGTAAGAATACCACTTCATAAGGAAATACAGTTTTGCAGAGTAAAGACATATACGTACGCATTGGAAACTCTTACGAGAAGAAATAACGCATAGTACAAAATTAGCTTGTATCTCCAAAACTACACGTTGTATCTCGAAAAGAATTGTTGTGGCGTGTACGTCTTAACATGTAGCATCTAAAGAGAACCAAAAGGAGAATTTTCTTTCGTCAAAATTTTTCAGAAAATCACGTTTTAAGGAAATCCCGCATCGTGAGAAATTATCTTGTTTTTCCTAAACAACACGTTGTAAGTCGAAAAGCTTTCATGTTGCGTGTATGTCTAAGTGTGTAGCCTCAAAAGAGAAGGCACAGGACAGTTTTCTCTCGAAAGGATATGTAAGAATACCACTTCATATGGAAATACAGTTTTGCAGAGTAAAGACATATACGTACGCATTGGAAACTCTTTACGAGAAGAAATAACGCATAGTACAAAATTAGCTTGTATCTCCAAAACTACACGTTGTATCTCGAAAAGAATTGTTGTGGCGTGTACGTCTTAACATGTAGCATCTAAAGGGAACCAAAAGGAGAATTTTCTTGCGTCAAAAATTTTCAGAAAATCACGTTTTAAGGAAATCCCGCATCGTGCGAAATTATCTTGTTTTTCCTAAACAACACGTTGTAAGTCGAAAAGCTTTCATGTTGCGTGTATGTCTAAGTGTGTAGCCTCAAAAGAGAAGGTACAGGACAGTTTTCTCTCGAAAGGATATGTAAGAATGCCACTTCATAAGGAAATACAGTTTTGCAGAGTAAAGACATATGCGTACGCATTGGAAACTCTTTACGAGAAGAAATAACGCATAGTACAAAATTAGCTTGTATCTCCAAAACTACACGTTGTATCTCGAAAAGAATTGTTGTGGCGTGTACGTCTTAACATGTAGCATCTAAAGAGAACCAAAAGGAGAATTTTCTTTCGTCAAAATTTTTCAGAAAATCACGTTTTAAGGAAATCCCGCATCGTGCGAAATTATCTTGTTTTTCCTAAACAACACGTTGTAAGTCTAAAAGCTTTCATGTTGCGTGTATGTCTAAGTGTGTAGCCTCAAAAGAGAAGGCACAGGACAGTTTTCTCTCGAAAGGATATGTAAGAATACCACTTCATAAGGAAATACAGTTTTGCAGAGTAAAGACATATACGTACGCATTGGAAACTCTTTACGAGAAGAAATAACGCATAGTACAAAATTAGCTTGTATCTCCAAAACTACACGTTGTATCTCGAAAAGAATTGTTGTGGCGTGTACGTCTTAACATGTAGCATCTAAAGAGAACCAAAAGGAGAATTTTCTTTCGTCAAAATTTTTCAGAAAATCACGTTTTAAGGAAATCCCGCATCGTGCGAAATTATCTTGTTTTTCCTAAACAACACGTTGTAAGTCGAAAAGCTTTCATGTTGCGTGTATGTCTAAGTGTGTAGCCTCAAAAGAGAAGGCACAGGACAGTTTTCTCTCGAAAGGATATGTAAGAATACCACTTCATAAGGAAATACAGTTTTGCAGAGTAAAGACATATACGTACGCATTGGAAACTCTTTACGAGAAGAAATAACGCATAGTACAAAATTAGCTTGTATCTCCAAAACTACACGTTGTATCTCGAAAAGAATTGTTGTGGCGTGTACGTCTTAACATGTAGCATCTAACGAGAACCGAAAGGAGAATTTTCTTTCGTCAAAATTTTTCAGAAAATCACGTTTTAAGGAAATCCCGCATCGTGCGAAATTATCTTGTTTTTCCTAAACAACACGTTGTAAGTCGAAAAGCTTTCATGTTGCGTGTATGTCTACGTGTGTAGCCTCAAAAGAGAAGGCACAGGACAGTTTTCTCTCGAAAGGATATGTAAGAATACCACTTCATAAGGAAATACCGTTTTGCAGATTAAAGACATATACGTACGCATTGGAAACTCTTTACGAGAAGAAATAACGCATAGTACAAAATTAGCTTGTATCTCCAAAACTACACGTTGTATCTCGAAAAGAATTGTTGTGGCGTGTACGTCTTAACATGTAGCATCTAAAGAGAACCAAAAGGAGAATTTTCTTTCGTCAAAATTTTTCAGAAAATCACGTTTTAAGGAAATCCCGCATCGTGCGAAATTATCTTGTTTTTCCTAAACAACACGTTGTAAGTCGAAAAGCTTTCATGTTGCGTGTATGTCTACGTGTGTAGCCTCAAAAGAGAAGGCACAGGACAGTTTTCTCTCGAAAGGATATGTAAGAATACCACTTCATAAGGAAATACAGTTTTGCAGAGTAAAGACATATACGTACGCATTGGAAACTCTTTACGAGAAGAAATAACGCATAGTACAAAATTAGCTTGTATCTCCAAAACTACACGTTGTATCTCGAAAAGAATTGTTGTGGCGTGTACGTCTTAACAAGTAGCATCTAAAGGGAACCAAAAGGAGAATTTTCTTGCGTCAAAATTTTTCAGAAAATCACGTTTTAAGGAAATCCCGCATCGTGCGAAATTATCTTGTTTTTCCTAAACAACACGTTGTAAGTCGAAAAGCTTTCATGTTGCGTGTATGTCTAAGTGTGTAGCCTCAAAAGAGAAGGCACAGGACAGTTTTCTCTCGAAAGGATATGTAAGAATACCACTTCATAAGGAAATACAGTTTTGCAGAGTAAAGACATATACGTACGCATTGGAAACTCTTTACGAGAAGAAATAACGCATAGTACAAAATTAGCTTGTATCTCCAAAACTACACGTTGTATCTCGAAAAGAATTGTTGTGGCGTGTACGTCTTAACATGTAGCATCTAAAGAGAACCAAAAGGAGAATTTTCTTTCGTCAAAATTTTTCAGAAAATCACGTTTTAAGGAAATCCCGCATCGTGCGAAATTATCTTGTTTTTCCTAAACAACACGTTGTAAGTCGAAAAGCTTTCATGTTGCGTGTATGTCTAAGTGTGTAGCCTCAAAAGAGAAGGCACAGGACAGTTTTCTCTCGAAAGGATATGTAAGAATACCACTTCATAAGGAAATACAATTTGCAGAGTAAAGACATATACGTACGCATTGGAAACTCTTTACGAGAAGAAATAACGCATAGTACAAAATTAGCTTGTATCTCCAAAACTACACGTTGTATCTCGAAAAGAATTGTTGTGGCGTGTACGTCTTAACATGTAGCATCTAACGAGAACCGAAAGGAGAATTTTCTTTCGTCAAAATTTTTCAGAAAATCACGTTTTAAGGAAATCCCGCATCGTGCGAAATTATCTTGTTTTTCCTAAACAACACGTTGTAAGTCGAAAAGCTTTCATGTTGCGTGTATGTCTACGTGTGTAGCCTCAAAAGAGAAGGCACAGGACAGTTTTCTCTCGAAAGGATATGTAAGAATACCACTTCATAAGGAAATACCGTTTTGCAGATTAAAGACATATACGTACGCATTGGAAACTCTTTACGAGAAGAAATAACGCATAGTACAAAATTAGCTTGTATCTCCAAAACTACACGTTGTATCTCGAAAAGAATTGTTGTGGCGTGTACGTCTTAACATGTAGCATCTAAAGAGAACCAAAAGGAGAATTTTCTTTCGTCAAAATTTTTCAGAAAATCACGTTTTAAGGAAATCCCGCATCGTGCGAAATTATCTTGTTTTTCCTAAACAACACGTTGTAAGTCGAAAAGCTTTCATGTTGCGTGTATGTCTACGTGTGTAGCCTCAAAAGAGAAGGCACAGGACAGTTTTCTCTCGAAAGGATATGTAAGAATACCACTTCATAAGGAAATACAGTTTTGCAGAGTAAAGACATATACGTACGCATTGGAAACTCTTTACGAGAAGAAATAACGCATAGTACAAAATTAGCTTGTATCTCCAAAACTACACGTTGTATCTCGAAAAGAATTGTTGTGGCGTGTACGTCTTAACATGTAGCATCTAAAGAGAACCAAAAGGAGAATTTTCTTTCGTCAAAATTTTTCAGAAAATCACGTTTTAAGGAAATCCCGCATCGTGCGAAATTATCTTGTTTTTCCTAAACAACACGTTGTAAGTCGAAAAGCTTTCATGTTGCGTGTATGTCTACGTGTGTAGCCTCAAAAGAGAAGTCACAGGACAGTTTTCTCTCGAAAGGATATGTAAGAATACCACTTCATAAGGAAATACAGTTTTGCAGAGTAAAGACATATACGTACGCATTGGAAACTCTTTACGAGAAGAAATAACGCATAGTACAAAATTAGCTTGTATCTCCAAAACTACACGTTGTATCTCGAAAAGAATTGTTGTGGCGTGTACGTCTTAACATGTAGCATCTAAAGAGAACCAAAAGGAGAATTTTCTTTCGTCAAAATTTTTCAGAAAATCACGTTTTAAGGAAATCCCGCATCGTGCGAAATTATCTTGTTTTTCCTAAACAACACGTTGTAAGTCGAAAAGCTTTCATGTTCCGTGTATGTCTAAGTGTGTAGCCTCAAAAGAGAAGGCACAGGACAGTTTTCTCTCGAAAGGATATGTAAGAATACCACTTCATAAGGAAATACAGTTTTGCAGAGTAAAGACATATGCATACGCATTGGAAACTCTTTACGAGAAGAAATAACGCATAGTACAAAATTAGCTTGTATCTCCAAAACTACACGTTGTATCTCGAAAAGAATTGTTGTGGCGTGTACGTCTTAACATGTAGCATCTAAAGAGAACCAAAAGGAGAATTTTCTTTCGTCAAAATTTTTCAGAAAATCACGTTTTAAGGAAATCCCGCATCGTGCGAAATTATCTTGTTTTTCCTAAACAACACGTTGTAAGTCGAAAAGCTTTCATGTTGCGTGTATGTCTACGTGTGTAGCCTCAAAAGAGAAGGCACAGGACAGTTTTCTCTCGAAAGGATATGTAAGAATACCACTTCATAAGGAAATACAGTTTTGCAGAGTAAAGACATATACGTACGCATTGGAAACTCTTTACGAGAAGAAATAACGCATAGTACAAAATTAGCTTGTATCTGAAAAACTACACGTTGTATCTCGAAAAGAATTGTTGTGGCGTGTACGTCTTAACATGTAGCATCTAAAGAGAACCAAAAGGAGAATTTTCTTTCGTCAAAATTTTTCAGAAAATCACGTTTTAAGGAAATCCCGCATCGTGCGAAATTATCTTGTTTTTCCTAAACAACACGTTGTAAGTCGAAAAGCTTTCATGTTGCGTGTATGTCTACATGTGTAGCCTCAAAAGAGAAGGCACAGGACAGTTTTCTCTCGAAAGGATATGTAAGAATACCACTTCATAAGGAAATACAGTTTTGCAGAGTAAAGACATATACGTACGCATTGGAAACTCTTTACGAGAAGAAATAACGCATAGTACAAAATTAGCTTGTATCTCCAAAACTACACGTTGTATCTCGAAAAGAATTGTTGTGGCGTGTACGTCTTAACATGTAGCATCTAAAGAGAACCAAAAGGAGAATTTTCTTTCGTCAAAATTTTTCAGAAAATCACGTTTTAAGGAAATCCCGCATCGTGCGAAATTATCTTGTTTTTCCTAAACAACACGTTGTAAGTAGAAAAGCTTTCATGTTGCGTGTATGTCTACGTGTGTAGCCTCAAAAGAGAAGGCACAGGACAGTTTTCTCTCGAAAGGATATGTAAGAATACCATTTCATAAGGAAATACAGTTTTGCAGAGTAAAGACATATACGTACGCATTGGAAACTCTTTACGAGAAGAAATAACGCATAGTACAAAATTAGCTTGTATCTCCAAAACTACACGTTGTATCTCGAAAAGAATTGTTGTGGCGTGTACGTCTTAACATGTAGCATCTAAAGAGAACCAAAAGGAGAATTTTCTTTCGTCAAAATTTTTCAGAAAATCACGTTTTAAGGAAATCCCGCATCGTGCGAAATTATCTTGTTTTTCCTAAACAACACGTTGTAAGTCGAAAAGCTTTCATGTTGCGTGTATGTCTAAGTGTGTAGCCTCAAAAGAGAAGGCACAGGACAGTTTTCTCTCGAAAGGATATGTAAGAATACCACTTCATAAGGAAATACAGTTTTGCAGAGTAAAGACATATACGTACGCATTGGAAACTCTTTACGAGAAGAAATAACGCATAGTAAAAAATTAGCTTGTATCTCCAAAACTACACGTTGTATCTCGAAAAGAATTGTTGTGGCGTGTACGTCTTAACATGTAGCATCTAAAGAGAACCAAAAGGAGAATTTTCTTTCGTCAAAATTTTTCAGAAAATCACGTTTTAAGGAAATCCCGCATCGTGCGAAATTATCTTGTTTTTCCTAAACAACACGTTGTAAGTCGAAAAGCTTTCATGTTGCGTGTATGTCTACGTGTGTAGCCTCAAAAGAGAAGGCACAGGACAGTTTTCTCTCGAAAGGATATGTAAGAATACCACTTCATAAGGAAATACAGTTTTGCAGAGTAAAGACATATGCGTACGCATTGGAAACTCTACGAGAAGAAATAACGCATAGTACAAAATTAGCTTGTATCTCCAAAACTACACGTTGTATCTCGAAAAGAATTGTTGTGGCGTGTACGTCTTAACATGTAGCATCTAAAGAGAACCAAAAGGAGAATTTTCTTTCGTCAAAATTTTTAGGAAAATCACGTTTTAAGGAAATCCCGCCACGTGCGAAATTATCTTGTTTTTCTTAAACAACACGTTGTAAGTCGAAAAGCTTTCATGTTGCGTTTATGTCTACGTGTGTAGCCTCAAAAGAGAAGGCACAGGACAGTTTTCTCTCGAAAGGATATGTAAGAATACCACTTCATAAGGAAATACAGTTTTGCAGAGTAAAGACATATACGTACGCATTGGAAACTCTTACGAGAAGAAATAACGCATAGTACAAAATTAGCTTGTATCTCCAAAACTACACGTTGTATCTCGAAAAGAATTGTTGTGGCGTGTACGTCTTAACATGTAGCATCTAAAGAGAACCAAAAGGAGAATTTTCTTTCGTCAAAATTTTTCAGAAAATCACGTTTTAAGGAAATCCCGCATCGTGCGAAATTATCTTGTTTTTCCTAAACAACACGTTGTAAGTCGAAAAGCTTTCATGTTGCGTGTATGTCTAAGTGTGTAGCCTCAAAAGAGAAGGCACAGGACAGTTTTCTCTCGAAAGGATATGTAAGAATACCACTTCATAAGGAAATACAGTTTTGCAGAGTAAAGACATATACGTACGCATTGGAAACTCTTTACGAGAAGAAATAACGCATAGTACAAAATTAGCTTGTATCTCCAAAACTACACGTTGTATCTCGAAAAGAATTGTTGTGGCGTGTACGTCTTAACATGTAGCATCTAACGAGAACCAAAAGGAGAATTTTCTTTCGTCAAAATTTTTCAGAAAATCACGTTTTAAGGAAATCCCGCATCGTGCGAAATTATCTTGTTTTTCCTAAACAACACGTTGTAAGTCGAAAAGCTTTCATGTTGCGTGTATGTCTACGTGTGTAGCCTCAAAAGAGAAGGCACAGGACTGTTTTCTCTCGAAAGGATATGTAAGAATACCACTTCATAAGGAAATACCGTTTTGCAGATTAAAGACATATACGTACGCATTGGAAACTCTTTACGAGAAGAAATAACGCATAGTACAAAATTAGCTTGTATCTCCAAAACTACACGTTGTATCTCGAAAAGAATTGTTGTGGCGTGTACGTCTTAACATGTAGCATCTAAAGAGAACCAAAAGGAGAATTTTCTTTCGTCAAAATTTTTCAGAAAATCACGTTTTAAGGAAATCCCGCATCGTGCGAAATTATCTTGTTTTTCCTAAACAACACGTTGTAAGTCGAAAAGCTTTCATGTTGCGTGTATGTCTACGTGTGTAGCCTCAAAAGAGAAGGCACAGGACAGTTTTCTCTCGAAAGGATATGTAAGAATACCACTTCATAAGGAAATACAGTTTTGCAGAGTAAAGACATATACGTACGCATTGGAAACTCTTTACGAGAAGAAATAACGCATAGTACAAAATTAGCTTGTATCTCCAAAACTACACGTTGTATCTCGAAAAGAATTGTTGTGGCGTGTACGTCTTAACATGTAGCATCTAAAGAGAACCAAAAGGAGAATTTTCTTTCGTCAAAATTTTTCAGAAAATCACGTTTTAAGGAAATCCCGCATCGTGCGAAATTATCTTGTTTTTCCTAAACAACACGTTGTAAGTCGAAAAGCTTTCATGTTGCGTGTATGTCTAAGTGTGTAGCCTCAAAAGAGAAGGCACAGGACAGTTTTCTCTCGAAAGGATATGTAAGAATACCACTTCATAAGGAAATACAATTTGCAGAGTAAAGACATATACGTACGCATTGGAAACTCTTTACGAGAAGAAATAACGCATAGTACAAAATTAGCTTGTATCTCCAAAACTACACGTTGTATCTCGAAAAGAATTGTTGTGGCGTGTACGTCTTAACATGTAGCATCTAACGAGAACCGAAAGGAGAATTTTCTTTCGTCAAAATTTTTCAGAAAATCACGTTTTAAGGAAATCCCGCATCGTGCGAAATTATCTTGTTTTTCCTAAACAACACGTTGTAAGTCGAAAAGCTTTCATGTTGCGTGTATGTCTACGTGTGTAGCCTCAAAAGAGAAGGCACAGGACAGTTTTCTCTCGAAAGGATATGTAAGAATACCACTTCATAAGGAAATACCGTTTTGCAGATTAAAGACATATACGTACGCATTGGAAACTCTTTACGAGAAGAAATAACGCATAGTACAAAATTAGCTTGTATCTCCAAAACTACACGTTGTATCTCGAAAAGAATTGTTGTGGCGTGTACGTCTTAACATGTAGCATCTAAAGAGAACCAAAAGGAGAATTTTCTTTCGTCAAAATTTTTCAGAAAATCACGTTTTAAGGAAATCCCGCATCGTGCGAAATTATCTTGTTTTTCCTAAACAACACGTTGTAAGTCGAAAAGCTTTCATGTTGCGTGTATGTCTACGTGTGTAGCCTCAAAAGAGAAGGCACAGGACAGTTTTCTCTCGAAAGGATATGTAAGAATACCACTTCATAAGGAAATACAGTTTTGCAGAGTAAAGACATATACGTACGCATTGGAAACTCTTTACGAGAAGAAATAACGCATAGTACAAAATTAGCTTGTATCTCCAAAACTACACGTTGTATCTCGAAAAGAATTGTTGTGGCGTGTACGTCTTAACATGTAGCATCTAAAGAGAACCAAAAGGAGAATTTTCTTTCGTCAAAATTTTTCAGAAAATCACGTTTTAAGGAAATCCCGCATCGTGCGAAATTATCTTGTTTTTCCTAAACAACACGTTGTAAGTCGAAAAGCTTTCATGTTGCGTGTATGTCTACGTGTGTAGCCTCAAAAGAGAAGTCACAGGACAGTTTTCTCTCGAAAGGATATGTAAGAATACCACTTCATAAGGAAATACAGTTTTGCAGAGTAAAGACATATACGTACGCATTGGAAACTCTTTACGAGAAGAAATAACGCATAGTACAAAATTAGCTTGTATCTCCAAAACTACACGTTGTATCTCGAAAAGAATTGTTGTGGCGTGTACGTCTTAACATGTAGCATCTAAAGAGAACCAAAAGGAGAATTTTCTTTCGTCAAAATTTTTCAGAAAATCACGTTTTAAGGAAATCCCGCATCGTGCGAAATTATCTTGTTTTTCCTAAACAACACGTTGTAAGTCGAAAAGCTTTCATGTTCCGTGTATGTCTAAGTGTGTAGCCTCAAAAGAGAAGGCACAGGACAGTTTTCTCTCGAAAGGATATGTAAGAATACCACTTCATAAGGAAATACAGTTTTGCAGAGTAAAGACATATGCGTACGCATTGGAAACTCTTTACGAGAAGAAATAACGCATAGTACAAAATTAGCTTGTATCTCCAAAACTACACGTTGTATCTCGAAAAGAATTGTTGTGGCGTGTACGTCTTAACATGTAGCATCTAAAGAGAACCAAAAGGAGAATTTTCTTTCGTCAAAATTTTTCAGAAAATCACGTTTTAAGGAAATCCCGCATCGTGCGAAATTATCTTGTTTTTCCTAAACAACACGTTGTAAGTCGAAAAGCTTTCATGTTGCGTGTATGTCTACGTGTGTAGCCTCAAAAGAGAAGGCACAGGACAGTTTTCTCTCGAAAGGATATGTAAGAATACCACTTCATAAGGAAATACAGTTTTGCAGAGTAAAGACATATACGTACGCATTGGAAACTCTTTACGAGAAGAAATAACGCATAGTACAAAATTAGCTTGTATCTGAAAAACTACACGTTGTATCTCGAAAAGAATTGTTGTGGCGTGTACGTCTTAACATGTAGCATCTAAAGAGAACCAAAAGGAGAATTTTCTTTCGTCAAAATTTTTCAGAAAATCACGTTTTAAGGAAATCCCGCATCGTGCGAAATTATCTTGTTTTTCCTAAACAACACGTTGTAAGTCGAAAAGCTTTCATGTTGCGTGTATGTCTACATGTGTAGCCTCAAAAGAGAAGGCACAGGACAGTTTTCTCTCGAAAGGATATGTAAGAATACCACTTCATAAGGAAATACAGTTTTGCAGAGTAAAGACATATACGTACGCATTGGAAACTCTTTACGAGAAGAAATAACGCATAGTACAAAATTAGCTTGTATCTCCAAAACTACACGTTGTATCTCGAAAAGAATTGTTGTGGCGTGTACGTCTTAACATGTAGCATCTAAAGAGAACCAAAAGGAGAATTTTCTTTCGTCAAAATTTTTCAGAAAATCACGTTTTAAGGAAATCCCGCATCGTGCGAAATTATCTTGTTTTTCCTAAACAACACGTTGTAAGTAGAAAAGCTTTCATGTTGCGTGTATGTCTACGTGTGTAGCCTCAAAAGAGAAGGCACAGGACAGTTTTCTCTCGAAAGGATATGTAAGAATACCATTTCATAAGGAAATACAGTTTTGCAGAGTAAAGACATATACGTACGCATTGGAAACTCTTTACGAGAAGAAATAACGCATAGTACAAAATTAGCTTGTATCTCCAAAACTACACGTTGTATCTCGAAAAGAATTGTTGTGGCGTGTACGTCTTAACATGTAGCATCTAAAGAGAACCAAAAGGAGAATTTTCTTTCGTCAAAATTTTTCAGAAAATCACGTTTTAAGGAAATCCCGCATCGTGCGAAATTATCTTGTTTTTCCTAAACAACACGTTGTAAGTCGAAAAGCTTTCATGTTGCGTGTATGTCTAAGTGTGTAGCCTCAAAAGAGAAGGCACAGGACAGTTTTCTCTCGAAAGGATATGTAAGAATACCACTTCATAAGGAAATACAGTTTTGCAGAGTAAAGACATATACGTACGCATTGGAAACTCTTTACGAGAAGAAATAACGCATAGTAAAAAATTAGCTTGTATCTCCAAAACTACACGTTGTATCTCGAAAAGAATTGTTGTGGCGTGTACGTCTTAACATGTAGCATCTAAAGAGAACCAAAAGGAGAATTTTCTTTCGTCAAAATTTTTCAGAAAATCACGTTTTAAGGAAATCCCGCATCGTGCGAAATTATCTTGTTTTTCCTAAACAACACGTTGTAAGTCGAAAAGCTTTCATGTTGCGTGTATGTCTACGTGTGTAGCCTCAAAAGAGAAGGCACAGGACAGTTTTCTCTCGAAAGGATATGTAAGAATACCACTTCATAAGGAAATACAGTTTTGCAGAGTAAAGACATATGCGTACGCATTGGAAACTCTACGAGAAGAAATAACGCATAGTACAAAATTAGCTTGTATCTCCAAAACTACACGTTGTATCTCGAAAAGAATTGTTGTGGCGTGTACGTCTTAACATGTAGCATCTAAAGAGAACCAAAAGGAGAATTTTCTTTCGTCAAAATTTTTAGGAAAATCACGTTTTAAGGAAATCCCGCCACGTGCGAAATTATCTTGTTTTTCTTAAACAACACGTTGTAAGTCGAAAAGCTTTCATGTTGCGTTTATGTCTACGTGTGTAGCCTCAAAAGAGAAGGCACAGGACAGTTTTCTCTCGAAAGGATATGTAAGAATACCACTTCATAAGGAAATACAGTTTTGCAGAGTAAAGACATATACGTACGCATTGGAAACTCTTACGAGAAGAAATAACGCATAGTACAAAATTAGCTTGTATCTCCAAAACTACACGTTGTATCTCGAAAAGAATTGTTGTGGCGTGTACGTCTTAACATGTAGCATCTAAAGAGAACCAAAAGGAGAATTTTCTTTCGTCAAAATTTTTCAGAAAATCACGTTTTAAGGAAATCCCGCATCGTGCGAAATTATCTTGTTTTTCCTAAACAACACGTTGTAAGTCGAAAAGCTTTCATGTTGCGTGTATGTCTAAGTGTGTAGCCTCAAAAGAGAAGGCACAGGACAGTTTTCTCTCGAAAGGATATGTAAGAATACCACTTCATAAGGAAATACAGTTTTGCAGAGTAAAGACATATACGTACGCATTGGAAACTCTTTACGAGAAGAAATAACGCATAGTACAAAATTAGCTTGTATCTCCAAAACTACACGTTGTATCTCGAAAAGAATTGTTGTGGCGTGTACGTCTTAACATGTAGCATCTAACGAGAACCAAAAGGAGAATTTTCTTTCGTCAAAATTTTTCAGAAAATCACGTTTTAAGGAAATCCCGCATCGTGCGAAATTATCTTGTTTTTCCTAAACAACACGTTGTAAGTCGAAAAGCTTTCATGTTGCGTGTATGTCTACGTGTGTAGCCTCAAAAGAGAAGGCACAGGACTGTTTTCTCTCGAAAGGATATGTAAGAATACCACTTCATAAGGAAATACCGTTTTGCAGATTAAAGACATATACGTACGCATTGGAAACTCTTTACGAGAAGAAATAACGCATAGTACAAAATTAGCTTGTATCTCCAAAACTACACGTTGTATCTCGAAAAGAATTGTTGTGGCGTGTACGTCTTAACATGTAGCATCTAAAGAGAACCAAAAGGAGAATTTTCTTTCGTCAAAATTTTTCAGAAAATCACGTTTTAAGGAAATCCCGCATCGTGCGAAATTATCTTGTTTTTCCTAAACAACACGTTGTAAGTCGAAAAGCTTTCATGTTGCGTGTATGTCTACGTGTGTAGCCTCAAAAGAGAAGGCACAGGACAGTTTTCTCTCGAAAGGATATGTAAGAATACCACTTCATAAGGAAATACAGTTTTGCAGAGTAAAGACATATACGTACGCATTGGAAACTCTTTACGAGAAGAAATAACGCATAGTACAAAATTAGCTTGTATCTCCAAAACTACACGTTGTATCTCGAAAAGAATTGTTGTGGCGTGTACGTCTTAACATGTAGCATCTAAAGAGAACCAAAAGGAGAATTTTCTTTCGTCAAAATTTTTCAGAAAATCACGTTTTAAGGAAATCCCGCATCGTGCGAAATTATCTTGTTTTTCCTAAACAACACGTTGTAAGTCGAAAAGCTTTCATGTTGCGTGTATGTCTACGTGTGTAGCCTCAAAAGAGAAGGCACAGGACAGTTTTCTCTCGAAAGGATATGTAAGAATACCACTTCATAAGGAAATACAGTTTTGCAGAGTAAAGACATATACGTACGCATTGGAAACTCTTTACGAGAAGAAATAACGCATAGTACAAAATTAGCTTGTATCTCCAAAACTACACGTTGTATCTCGAAAAGAATTGTTGTGGCGTGTACGTCTTAACATGTAGCATCTAAAGAGAACCAAAAGGAGAATTTTCTTTCGTCAAAATTTTTCAGAAAATCACGTTTTAAGGAAATCCCGCATCGTGAGAAATTATCTTGTTTTTCCTAAACAACACGTTGTAAGTCGAAAAGCTTTCATGTTCCGTGTATGTCTAAGTGTGTAGCCTCAAAAGAGAAGGCACAGGACAGTTTTCTCTCGAAAGGATATGTAAGAATACCACTTCATAAGGAAATACAGTTTTGCAGAGTAAAGACATATGCGTACGCATTGGAAACTCTTTACGAGAAGAAATAACGCATAGTACAAAATTAGCTTGTATCTCCAAAACTACACGTTGTATCTCGAAAAGAATTGTTGTGGCGTGTACGTCTTAACATGTAGCATCTAAAGAGAACCAAAAGGAGAATTTTCTTTCGTCAAAATTTTTCAGAAAATCACGTTTTAAGGAAATCCCGCATCGTGCGAAATTATCTTGTTTTTCCTAAACAACACGTTGTAAGTCGAAAAGCTTTCATGTTGCGTGTATGTCTACGTGTGTAGCCTCAAAAGAGAAGGCACAGGACAGTTTTCTCTCGAAAGGATATGTAAGAATACCACTTCATAAGGAAATACAGTTTTGCAGAGTAAAGACATATACGTACGCATTGGAAACTCTTTACGAGAAGAAATAACGCATAGTACAAAATTAGCTTGTATCTGAAAAACTACACGTTGTATCTCGAAAAGAATTGTTGTGGCGTGTACGTCTTAACATGTAGCATCTAAAGAGAACCAAAAGGAGAATTTTCTTTCGTCAAAATTTTTCAGAAAATCACGTTTTAAGGAAATCCCGCATCGTGCGAAATTATCTTGTTTTTCCTAAACAACACGTTGTAAGTCGAAAAGCTTTCATGTTGCGTGTATGTCTACATGTGTAGCCTCAAAAGAGAAGGCACAGGACAGTTTTCTCTCGAAAGGATATGTAAGAATACCACTTCATAAGGAAATACAGTTTTGCAGAGTAAAGACATATACGTACGCATTGGAAACTCTTTACGAGAAGAAATAACGCATAGTACAAAATTAGCTTGTATCTCCAAAACTACACGTTGTATCTCGAAAAGAATTGTTGTGGCGTGTACGTCTTAACATGTAGCATCTAAAGAGAACCAAAAGGAGAATTTTCTTTCGTCAAAATTTTTCAGAAAATCACGTTTTAAGGAAATCCCGCATCGTGCGAAATTATCTTGTTTTTCCTAAACAACACGTTGTAAGTAGAAAAGCTTTCATGTTGCGTGTATGTCTACGTGTGTAGCCTCAAAAGAGAAGGCACAGGACAGTTTTCTCTCGAAAGGATATGTAAGAATACCATTTCATAAGGAAATACAGTTTTGCAGAGTAAAGACATATACGTACGCATTGGAAACTCTTTACGAGAAGAAATAACGCATAGTACAAAATTAGCTTGTATCTCCAAAACTACACGTTGTATCTCGAAAAGAATTGTTGTGGCGTGTACGTCTTAACATGTAGCATCTAAAGAGAACCAAAAGGAGAATTTTCTTTCGTCAAAATTTTTCAGAAAATCACGTTTTAAGGAAATCCCGCATCGTGCGAAATTATCTTGTTTTTCCTAAACAACACGTTGTAAGTCGAAAAGCTTTCATGTTGCGTGTATGTCTAAGTGTGTAGCCTCAAAAGAGAAGGCACAGGACAGTTTTCTCTCGAAAGGATATGTAAGAATACCACTTCATAAGGAAATACAGTTTTGCAGAGTAAAGACATATACGTACGCATTGGAAACTCTTTACGAGAAGAAATAACGCATAGTAAAAAATTAGCTTGTATCTCCAAAACTACACGTTGTATCTCGAAAAGAATTGTTGTGGCGTGTACGTCTTAACATGTAGCATCTAAAGAGAACCAAAAGGAGAATTTTCTTTCGTCAAAATTTTTCAGAAAATCACGTTTTAAGGAAATCCCGCATCGTGCGAAATTATCTTGTTTTTCCTAAACAACACGTTGTAAGTCGAAAAGCTTTCATGTTGCGTGTATGTCTACGTGTGTAGCCTCAAAAGAGAAGGCACAGGACAGTTTTCTCTCGAAAGGATATGTAAGAATACCACTTCATAAGGAAATACAGTTTTGCAGAGTAAAGACATATGCGTACGCATTGGAAACTCTACGAGAAGAAATAACGCATAGTACAAAATTAGCTTGTATCTCCAAAACTACACGTTGTATCTCGAAAAGAATTGTTGTGGCGTGTACGTCTTAACATGTAGCATCTAAAGAGAACCAAAAGGAGAATTTTCTTTCGTCAAAATTTTTAGGAAAATCACGTTTTAAGGAAATCCCGCCACGTGCGAAATTATCTTGTTTTTCTTAAACAACACGTTGTAAGTCGAAAAGCTTTCATGTTGCGTTTATGTCTACGTGTGTAGCCTCAAAAGAGAAGGCACAGGACAGTTTTCTCTCGAAAGGATATGTAAGAATACCACTTCATAAGGAAATACAGTTTTGCAGAGTAAAGACATATACGTACGCATTGGAAACTCTTACGAGAAGAAATAACGCATAGTACAAAATTAGCTTGTATCTCCAAAACTACACGTTGTATCTCGAAAAGAATTGTTGTGGCGTGTACGTCTTAACATGTAGCATCTAAAGAGAACCAAAAGGAGAATTTTCTTTCGTCAAAATTTTTCAGAAAATCACGTTTTAAGGAAATCCCGCATCGTGCGAAATTATCTTGTTTTTCCTAAACAACACGTTGTAAGTCGAAAAGCTTTCATGTTGCGTGTATGTCTAAGTGTGTAGCCTCAAAAGAGAAGGCACAGGACAGTTTTCTCTCGAAAGGATATGTAAGAATACCACTTCATAAGGAAATACAGTTTTGCAGAGTAAAGACATATACGTACGCATTGGAAACTCTTTACGAGAAGAAATAACGCATAGTACAAAATTAGCTTGTATCTCCAAAACTACACGTTGTATCTCGAAAAGAATTGTTGTGGCGTGTACGTCTTAACATGTAGCATCTAACGAGAACCAAAAGGAGAATTTTCTTTCGTCAAAATTTTTCAGAAAATCACGTTTTAAGGAAATCCCGCATCGTGCGAAATTATCTTGTTTTTCCTAAACAACACGTTGTAAGTCGAAAAGCTTTCATGTTGCGTGTATGTCTACGTGTGTAGCCTCAAAAGAGAAGGCACAGGACTGTTTTCTCTCGAAAGGATATGTAAGAATACCACTTCATAAGGAAATACCGTTTTGCAGATTAAAGACATATACGTACGCATTGGAAACTCTTTACGAGAAGAAATAACGCATAGTACAAAATTAGCTTGTATCTCCAAAACTACACGTTGTATCTCGAAAAGAATTGTTGTGGCGTGTACGTCTTAACATGTAGCATCTAAAGAGAACCAAAAGGAGAATTTTCTTTCGTCAAAATTTTTCAGAAAATCACGTTTTAAGGAAATCCCGCATCGTGCGAAATTATCTTGTTTTTCCTAAACAACACGTTGTAAGTCGAAAAGCTTTCATGTTGCGTGTATGTCTACGTGTGTAGCCTCAAAAGAGAAGGCACAGGACAGTTTTCTCTCGAAAGGATATGTAAGAATACCACTTCATAAGGAAATACAGTTTTGCAGAGTAAAGACATATACGTACGCATTGGAAACTCTTTACGAGAAGAAATAACGCATAGTACAAAATTAGCTTGTATCTCCAAAACTACACGTTGTATCTCGAAAAGAATTGTTGTGGCGTGTACGTCTTAACATGTAGCATCTAAAGAGAACCAAAAGGAGAATTTTCTTTCGTCAAAATTTTTCAGAAAATCACGTTTTAAGGAAATCCCGCATCGTGCGAAATTATCTTGTTTTTCCTAAACAACACGTTGTAAGTCGAAAAGCTTTCATGTTGCGTGTATGTCTACGTGTGTAGCCTCAAAAGAGAAGGCACAGGACAGTTTTCTCTCGAAAGGATATGTAAGAATACCACTTCATAAGGAAATACAGTTTTGCAGAGTAAAGACATATACGTACGCATTGGAAACTCTTTACGAGAAGAAATAACGCATAGTACAAAATTAGCTTGTATCTCCAAAACTACACGTTGTATCTCGAAAAGAATTGTTGTGGCGTGTACGTCTTAACATGTAGCATCTAAAGAGAACCAAAAGGAGAATTTTCTTTCGTCAAAATTTTTCAGAAAATCACGTTTTAAGGAAATCCCGCATCGTGAGAAATTATCTTGTTTTTCCTAAACAACACGTTGTAAGTCGAAAAGCTTTCATGTTCCGTGTATGTCTAAGTGTGTAGCCTCAAAAGAGAAGGCACAGGACAGTTTTCTCTCGAAAGGATATGTAAGAATACCACTTCATAAGGAAATACAGTTTTGCAGAGTAAAGACATATGCGTACGCATTGGAAACTCTTTACGAGAAGAAATAACGCATAGTACAAAATTAGCTTGTATCTCCAAAACTACACGTTGTATCTCGAAAAGAATTGTTGTGGCGTGTACGTCTTAACATGTAGCATCTAAAGAGAACCCAAAGGAGAATTTTCTTTCGTCAAAATTTTTCAGAAAATCACGTTTTAAGGAAATCCCGCATCGTGCGAAATTATCTTGTTTTTCCTAAACAACACGTTGTAAGTCGAAAAGCTTTCATGTTGCGTGTATGTCTACGTGTGTAGCCTCAAAAGAGAAGGCACAGGACAGTTTTCTCTCGAAAGGATATGTAAGAATACCACTTCATAAGGAAATACAGTTTTGCAGAGTAAAGACATATACGTACGCATTGGAAACTCTTTACGAGAAGAAATAACGCATAGTACAAAATTAGCTTGTATCTCCAAAACTACACGTTGTATCTCGAAAAGAATTGTTGTGGCGTGTACGTCTTAACATGTAGCATCTAAAGAGAACCAAAAGGAGAATTTTCTTTCGTCAAAATTTTTCAGAAAATCACGTTTTAAGGAAATCCCGCATCGTGCGAAATTATCTTGTTTTTCCTAAACAACACGTTGTAAGTCGAAAAGCTTTCATGTTGCGTGTATGTCTACGTGTGTAGCCTCAAAAGAGAAGGCACAGGACAGTTTTCTCTCGAAAGGATATGTAAGAATACCACTTCATAAGGAAATACAGTTTTGCAGAGTAAAGACATATACGTACGCATTGGAAACTCTTTACGAGAAGAAATAACGCATAGTACAAAATTAGCTTGTATCTCCAAAACTACACGTTGTATCTCGAAAAGAATTGTTGTGGCGTGTACGTCTTAACATGTAGCATCTAAAGAGAACCAAAAGGAGAATTTTCTTTCGTCAAAATTTTTCAGAAAATCACGTTTTAAGGAAATCCCGCATCGTGCGAAATTATCTTGTTTTTCCTAAACAACACGTTGTAAGTCGAAAAGCTTTCATGTTGCGTGTATGTCTACGTGTGTAGCCTCAAAAGAGAAGGCACAGGACAGTTTTCTCTCGAAAGGATATGTAAGAATACCACTTCATAAGGAAATACAGTTTTGCAGAGTAAAGACATATACGTACGCATTGGAAACTCTTTACGAGAAGAAATAACGCATAGTAAAAAATTAGCTTGTATCTCCAAAACTACACGTTGTATCTCGAAAAGAATTGTTGTGGCGTGTACGTCTTAACATGTAGCATCTAAAGAGAACCAAAAGGAGAATTTTCTTTCGTCAAAATTTTTCAGAAAATCACGTTTTAAGGAAATCCCGCATCGTGCGAAATTATCTTGTTTTTCCTAAACAACACGTTGTAAGTCGAAAAGCTTTCATGTTGCGTGTATGTCTAAGTGTGTAGCCTCAAAAGAGAAAGCACAGGACAGTTTTCTCTCGAAAGGATATGTAAGAATACAACTTCATAAGGAAATACAGTTTTGCAGAGTAAAGACATATACGTACGCATTGGAAACTCTTTACGAGAAGAAATAACGCATAGTACAAAATTAGCTTGTATCTCCAAAACTACACGTTGTATCTCGAAAAGAATTGTTGTGGCGTGTACGTCTTAACATGTAGCATCTAAAGAGAACCAAAAGGAGAATTTTCTTTCGTCAAAATTTTTCAGAAAATCACGTTTTAAGGAAATCCCGCATCGTGCGAAATTATCTTGTTTTTCCTAAACAACACGTTGTAAGTCGAAAAGCTTTCATGTTGCGTGTATGTCTACGTGTGTAGCCTCAAAAGAGAAGGCACAGGACAGTTTTCTCTCGAAAGGATATGTAAGAATACCACTTCATAAGGAAATACAGTTTTGCAGAGTAAAGACATATACGTAGGCATTGGAAACTCTTTACGAGAAGAAATAACGCATAGTAAAAAATTAGCTTGTATCTCCAAAACTACACGTTGTATCTCGAAAAGAATTGTTGTGGCGTGTACGTCTTAACATGTAGCATCTAAAGAGAACCAAAAGGAGAATTTTCTTTCGTCAAAATTTTTCAGAAAATCACGTTTTAAGGAAATCCCGCATCGTGCGAAATTATCTTGTTTTTCCTAAACAACACGTTGTAAGTCGAAAAGCTTTCATGTTGCGTGTATGTCTAAGTGTGTAGCCTCAAAACAGAAGGCACAGGACAGTTTTCTCTCGAAAGGATATGTAAGAATACCACTTCATAAGGAAATACCGTTTTGCAGATTAAAGACATATACGTACGCATTGGAAACTCTTTACGAGAAGAAATAACGCATAGTACAAAATTAGCTTGTATCTCCAAAACTACACGTTGTATCTCGAAAAGAATTGTTGTGGCGTGTACGTCTTAACATGTAGCATCTAAAGAGAACCAAAAGGAGAATTTTCTTTCGTCAAAATTTTTCAGAAAATCACGTTTTAAGGAAATCCCGCATCGTGCGAAATTATCTTGTTTTTCCTAAACAACACGTTGTAAGTCGAAAAGCTTTCATGTTGCGTGTATGTCTACGTGTGTAGCCTCAAAAGAGAAGGCACAGGACAGTTTTCTCTCGAAAGGATATGTAAGAATACCACTTCATAAGGAAATACAGTTTTGCAGAGTAAAGACATATACGTACGCATTGGAAACTCTTTACGAGAAGAAATAACGCATAGTACAAAATTAGCTTGTATCTCCAAAACTACACGTTGTATCTCGAAAAGAATTGTTGTGGCGTGTACGTCTTAACATGTAGCATCTAAAGAGAACCAAAAGGAGAATTTTCTTTCGTCAAAATTTTTCAGAAAATCACGTTTTAAGGAAATCCCGCATCGTGCGAAATTATCTTGTTTTTCCTAAACAACACGTTGTAAGTCGAAAAGCTTTCATGTTCCGTGTATGTCTAAGTGTGTAGCCTCAAAAGAGAAGGCACAGGACAGTTTTCTCTCGAAAGGATATGTAAGAATACCACTTCATAAGGAAATACAGTTTTGCAGAGTAAAGACATATGCGTACGCATTGGAAACTCTTTACGAGAAGAAATAACGCATAGTACAAAATTAGCTTGTATCTCCAAAACTACACGTTGTATCTCGAAAAGAATTGTTGTGGCATGTACGTCTTAACATGTAGCATCTAAAGAGAACCAAAAGGAGAATTTTCTTTCGTCAAAATTTTTCAGAAAATCACGTTTTAAGGAAATCCCGCATCGTGCGAAATTATCTTGTTTTTCCTAAACAACACGTTGTAAGTCGAAAAGCTTTCATGTTGCGTGTATGTCTACGTGTGTAGCCTCAAAAGAGAAGGCACAGGACAGTTTTCTCTCGAAAGGATATGTAAGAATACCACTTCATAAGGAAATACAGTTTTGCAGAGTAAAGACATATACGTACGCATTGGAAACTCTTTACGAGAAGAAATAACGCATAGTACAAAATTAGCTTGTATCTCCAAAACTACACGTTGTATCTCGAAAAGAATTGTTGTGGCGTGTACGTCTTAACATGTAGCATCTAAAGAGAACCAAAAGGAGAATTTTCTTTCGTCAAAATTTTTCAGAAAATCACGTTTTAAGGAAATCCCGCATCGTGCGAAATTATCTTGTTTTTCCTAAACAACACGTTGTAAGTCGAAAAGCTTTCATGTTGCGTGTATGTCTACGTGTGTAGCCTCAAAAGAGAAGGCACAGGACAGTTTTCTCTCGAAAGGATATGTAAGAATACCACTTCATAAGGAAATACAGTTTTGCAGAGTAAAGACATATACGTACGCATTGGAAACTCTTTACGAGAAGAAATAACGCATAGTACAAAATTAGCTTGTATCTCCAAAACTACACGTTGTATCTCGAAAAGAATTGTTGTGGCGTGTACGTCTTAACATGTAGCATCTAAAGAGAACCAAAAGGAGAATTTTCTTTCGTCAAAATTTTTCAGAAAATCACGTTTTAAGGAAATCCCGCATCGTGCGAAATTATCTTGTTTTTCCTAAACAACACGTTGTAAGTCGAAAAGCTTTCATGTTGCGTGTATGTCTACGTGTGTAGCCTCAAAAGAGAAGGCACAGGACAGTTTTCTCTCAAAAGGATATGTAAGAATACCACTTCATAAGGAAATACAGTTTTGCAGAGTAAAGACATATACGTACGCATTGGAAACTCTTTACGAGAAGAAATAACGCATAGTACAAAATTAGCTTGTATCTCCAAAACTACACGTTGTATCTCGAAAAGAATTGTTGTGGCGTGTACGTCTTAACATGTAGCATCTAAAGAGAACCAAAAGGAGAATTTGCTTTCGTCAAAATTTTTCAGAAAATCACGTTTTAAGGAAATCCCGCATCGTGCGAAATTATCTTGTTTTTCCTAAACAACACGTTGTAAGTCGAAAAGCTTTCATGTTGCGTGTATGTCTAAGTGTGTAGCCTCAAAAGAGAAGGCACAGGACAGTTTTCTCTCGAAAGGATATGTAAGAATACCACTTCATAAGGAAATACAGTTTTGCAGAGTAAAGACATATACGTACGCATTGGAAACTCTTTACGAGAAGAAATAACGCATAGTAAAAAATTAGCTTGTATCTCCAAAACTACACGTTGTATCTCGAAAAGAATTGTTGTGGCGTGTACGTCTTAACATGTAGCATCTAAAGAGAACCAAAAGGAGAATTTTCTTTCGTCAAAATTTTTCAGAAAATCACGTTTTAAGGAAATCCCGCATCGTGCGAAATTATCTTGTTTTTCCTAAACAACACGTTGTAAGTCGAAAAGCTTTCATGTTGCGTGTATGTCTAAGTGTGTAGCCTCAAAAGAGAAAGCACAGGACAGTTTTCTCTCGACAGGATATGTAAGAATACCACTTCATAAGGAAATACAGTTTTGCAGAGTAAAGACATATACGTACGCATTGGAAACTCTTTACGAGAAGAAATAACGCATAGTAAAAAATTAGCTTGTATCTCCAAAACTACACGTTGTATCTCGAAAAGAATTGTTGTGGCGTGTACGTCTTAACATGTAGCATCTAAAGAGAACCAAAAGGAGAATTTTCTTTCGTCAAAATTTTTCAGAAAATCACGTTTTAAGGAAATCCCGCATCGTGCGAAATTATCTTGTTTTTCCTAAACAACACGTTGTAAGTCGAAAAGCTTTCATGTTGCGTGTATGTCTACGTGTGTAGCCTCAAAAGAGAAGGCACAGGACAATTTTCTCTCGAAAGGATATGTAAGAATACCACTTCATAAGGAAATACAGTTTTGCAGAGTAAAGACATATACGTACGCATTGGAAACTCTTTACGAGAAGAAATAACGCATAGTACAAAATTAGCTTGTATCTCCAAAACTACACGTTGTATCTCGAAAAGAATTGTTGTGGCGTGTACGTCTTAACATGTAGAATCTAAAGAGAACCAAAAGGAGAATTTTCTTTCGTCAAAATTTTTCAGAAAATCACGTTTTAAGGAAATCCCGCATCGTGCGAAATTATCTTGTTTTTCCTAAACAACACGTTGTAAGTCGAAAAGCTTTCATGTTGCGTGTATGTCTACGTGTGAAGCCTCAAAAGAGAAGGCACAGGACAGTTTTCTCTCGAAAGGATATGTAAGAATACCACTTCATAAGGAAATACAGTTTTGCAGAGTAAAGACATATACGTACGCATTGGAAACTCTTTACGAGAAGAAATAACGCATAGTACAAAATTAGCTTGTATCTCCAAAACTACACGTTGTATCTCGAAAAGAATTGTTGTGGCGTGTACGTCTTAACATGTAGCATCTAAAGAGAACCAAAAGGAGAATTTTCTTTCGTCAAAATTTTTCAGAAAATCACGTTTTAAGGAAATCCCGCATCGTGCGAAATTATCTTGTTTTTCCTAAACAACACGTTGTAAGTCGAAAAGCTTTCATGTTGCGTGTATGTCTAAGTGTGTAGCCTCAAAAGAGAAGGCACAGGACAGTTTTCTCTCGAAAGGATATGTAAGAATACCACTTCATAAGGAAATACAGTTTTGCAGAGTAAAGACATATGCGTACGCATTGGAAACTCTACGAGAAGAAATAACGCATAGTACAAAATTAGCTTGTATCTCCAAAACTACACGTTGTATCTCGAAAAGAATTGTTGTGGCGTGTACGTCTTAACATGTAGCATCTAAAGAGAACCAAAAGGAGAATTTTCTTTCGTCAAAATTTTTAGGAAAATCACGTTTTAAGGAAATCCCGCCACGTGCGAAATTATCTTGTTTTTCCTAAACAACACGTTGTAAGTCGAAAAGCTTTCATGTTGCGTGTATGTCTACGTGTGTAGCCTCAAAAGAGAAGGCACAGGACAGTTTTCTCTCGAAAGGATATGTAAGAATACCACTTCATAAGGAAATACAGTTTTGCAGAGTAAAGACATATACGTACGCATTGGAAACTCTTTACGAGAAGAAATAACGCATAGTACAAAATTAGCTTGTATCTCCAAAACTACACGTTGTATCTCGAAAAGAATTGTTGTGGCGTGTACGTCTTAACATGTAGCATCTAAAGAGAACCAAAAGGAGAATTTTCTTTAGTCAAAATTTTTCAGAAAATCACGTTTTAAGGAAATCCCGCATCGTGCGAAATTATCTTGTTTTTCCTAAACAACACGTTGTAAGTCGAAAAGCTTTCATGTTGCGTGTATGTCTACGTGTGTAGCCTCAAAAGAGAAGGCACAGGACAGTTTTCTCTCGAAAGGATATGTAAGAATACCACTTCATAAGGAAATACAGTTTTGCAGAGTAAAGACATATACGTACGCATTGGAAACTCTTTACGAGAAGAAATAACGCATAGTACAAAATTAGCTTGTATCTCCAAAACTACACGTTGTATCTCGAAAAGAATTGTTGTGGCGTGTACGTCTTAACATGTAGCATCTAAAGAGAACCAAAAGGAGAATTTTCTTTCGTCAAAATTTTTCAGAAAATCACGTTTTAAGGAAATCCCGCATCGTGCGAAATTATCTTGTTTTTCCTAAACAACACGTTGTAAGTCGAAAAGCTTTCATGTTGCGTGTATGTCTACGTGTGTAGCCTCAAAAGAGAAGGCACAGGACAGTTTTCTCTCGAAAGGATATGTAAGAATACCACTTCATAAGGAAATACAGTTTTGCAGAGTAAAGACATATGCGTACGCATTGGAAACTCTACGAGAAGAAATAACGCATAGTACAAAATTAGCTTGTATCTCCAAAACTACACGTTGTATCTCGAAAAGAATTGTTGTGGCGTGTACGTCTTAACATGTAGCATCTAAAGAGAACCAAAAGGAGAATTTTCTTTCGTCAAAATTTTTAGGAAAATCACGTTTTAAGGAAATCCCGCCACGTGCGAAATTATCTTGTTTTTCCTAAACAACACGTTGTAAGTCGAAAAGCTTTCATGTTGCGTGTATGTCTACGTGTGTAGCCTCAAAAGAGAAGGCACAGGACAGTTTTCTCTCGAAAGGATATGTAAGAATACCACTTCATAAGGGAAATACAGTTTTGCAGATTAAAGACATATACGTACGCATTGGAAACTCTTTACTAGAAGAAATAACGCATAGTACAAAATTAGCTTGTATCTCCAAAACTACACGTTGTATCTCGAAAAGAATTGTTGTGGCGTGTACGTCTTAACATGTAGCATCTAAATAGAACCAAAAGGAGAATTTTTCTTTCGTCAAAATTTTTCAGAAAATCACGTTTTAAGGAAATCCCGCATCGTGCGAAATTATCTTGTTTTTCCTAAACAACACGTTGTAAGTCGAAAAGCTTTCATGTTGCGTGTATGTCTACGTGTGTAGCCTCAAAAGAGAAGGCACAGGACAGTTTTCTCTCGAAAGGATATGTAAGAATACCACTTCATAAGGAAATACAGTTTTGCAGAGTAAAGACATATACGTACGCATTGGAAACTCTTTACGAGAAGAAATAACGCATAGTACAAAATTAGCTTGTATCTCCAAAACTACACGTTGTATCTCGAAAAGAATTGTTGTGGCGTGTACGTCTTAACATGTAGCATCTAAAGAGAACCAAAAGGAGAATTTTCTTTCGTCAAAATTTTTCAGAAAATCACGTTTTAAGGAAATCCCGCATCGTGCGAAATTATCTTGTTTTTCCTAAACAACACGTTGTAAGTCGAAAAGCTTTCATGTTGCGTGTATGTCTACGTGTGTAGCCTCAAAAGAGAAGGCACAGGACAGTTTTCTCTCAAAAGGATATGTAAGAATACCACTTCATAAGGAAATACAGTTTTGCAGAGTAAAGACATATACGTACGCATTGGAAACTCTTTACGAGAAGAAATAACGCATAGTACAAAATTAGCTTGTATCTCCAAAACTACACGTTGTATCTCGAAAAGAATTGTTGTGGCGTGTACGTCTTAACATGTAGCATCTAAAGAGAACCAAAAGGAGAATTTGCTTTCGTCAAAATTTTTCAGAAAATCACGTTTTAAGGAAATCCCGCATCGTGCGAAATTATCTTGTTTTTCCTAAACAACACGTTGTAAGTCGAAAAGCTTTCATGTTGCGTGTATGTCTAAGTGTGTAGCCTCAAAAGAGAAGGCACAGGACAGTTTTCTCTCGAAAGGATATGTAAGAATACCACTTCATAAGGAAATACAGTTTTGCAGAGTAAAGACATATACGTACGCATTGGAAACTCTTTACGAGAAGAAATAACGCATAGTAAAAAATTAGCTTGTATCTCCAAAACTACACGTTGTATCTCGAAAAGAATTGTTGTGGCGTGTACGTCTTAACATGTAGCATCTAAAGAGAACCAAAAGGAGAATTTTCTTTCGTCAAAATTTTTCAGAAAATCACGTTTTAAGGAAATCCCGCATCGTGCGAAATTATCTTGTTTTTCCTAAACAACACGTTGTAAGTCGAAAAGCTTTCATGTTGCGTGTATGTCTAAGTGTGTAGCCTCAAAAGAGAAAGCACAGGACAGTTTTCTCTCGAAAGGATATGTAAGAATACCACTTCATAAGGAAATACAGTTTTGCAGAGTAAAGACATATACGTACGCATTGGAAACTCTTTACGAGAAGAAATAACGCATAGTAAAAAATTAGCTTGTATCTCCAAAACTACACGTTGTATCTCGAAAAGAATTGTTGTGGCGTGTACGTCTTAACATGTAGCATCTAAAGAGAACCAAAAGGAGAATTTTCTTTCGTCAAAATTTTTCAGAAAATCACGTTTTAAGGAAATCCCGCATCGTGCGAAATTATCTTGTTTTTCCTAAACAACACGTTGTAAGTCGAAAAGCTTTCATGTTGCGTGTATGTCTACGTGTGTAGCCTCAAAAGAGAAGGCACAGGACAATTTTCTCTCGAAAGGATATGTAAGAATACCACTTCATAAGGAAATACAGTTTTGCAGAGTAAAGACATATACGTACGCATTGGAAACTCTTTACGAGAAGAAATAACGCATAGTACAAAATTAGCTTGTATCTCCAAAACTACACGTTGTATCTCGAAAAGAATTGTTGTGGCGTGTACGTCTTAACATGTAGAATCTAAAGAGAACCAAAAGGAGAATTTTCTTTCGTCAAAATTTTTCAGAAAATCACGTTTTAAGGAAATCCCGCATCGTGCGAAATTATCTTGTTTTTCCTAAACAACACGTTGTAAGTCGAAAAGCTTTCATGTTGCGTGTATGTCTACGTGTGAAGCCTCAAAAGAGAAGGCACAGGACAGTTTTCTCTCGAAAGGATATGTAAGAATACCACTTCATAAGGAAATACAGTTTTGCAGAGTAAAGACATATACGTACGCATTGGAAACTCTTTACGAGAAGAAATAACGCATAGTACAAAATTAGCTTGTATCTCCAAAACTACACGTTGTATCTCGAAAAGAATTGTTGTGGCGTGTACGTCTTAACATGTAGCATCTAAAGAGAACCAAAAGGAGAATTTTCTTTCGTCAAAATTTTTCAGAAAATCACGTTTTAAGGAAATCCCGCATCGTGCAAAATTATCTTGTTTTTCCTAAACAACACGTTGTAAGTCGAAAAGCTTTCATGTTGCGTGTATGTCTAAGTGTGTAGCCTCAAAAGAGAAGGCACAGGACAGTTTTCTCTCGAAAGGATATGTAAGAATACCACTTCATAAGGAAATACAGTTTTGCAGAGTAAAGACATATGCGTACGCATTGGAAACTCTACGAGAAGAAATAACGCATAGTACAAAATTAGCTTGTATCTCCAAAACTACACGTTGTATCTCGAAAAGAATTGTTGTGGCGTGTACGTCTTAACATGTAGCATCTAAAGAGAACCAAAAGGAGAATTTTCTTTCGTCAAAATTTTTAGGAAAATCACGTTTTAAGGAAATCCCGCCACGTGCGAAATTATCTTGTTTTTCCTAAACAACACGTTGTAAGTCGAAAAGCTTTCATGTTGCGTGTATGTCTACGTGTGTAGCCTCAAAAGAGAAGGCACAGGACAGTTTTCTCTCGAAAGGATATGTAAGAATACCACTTCATAAGGAAATACAGTTTTGCAGAGTAAAGACATATACGTACGCATTGGAAACTCTTTACGAGAAGAAATAACGCATAGTACAAAATTAGCTTGTATCTCCAAAACTACACGTTGTATCTCGAAAAGAATTGTTGTGGCGTGTACGTCTTAACATGTAGCATCTAAAGAGAACCAAAAGGAGAATTTTCTTTCGTCAAAATTTTTCAGAAAATCACGTTTTAAGGAAATCCCGCATCGTGCGAAATTATCTTGTTTTTCCTAAACAACACGTTGTAAGTCGAAAAGCTTTCATGTTGCGTGTATGTCTACGTGTGTAGCCTCAAAAGAGAAGGCACAGGACAGTTTTCTCTCGAAAGGATATGTAAGAATACCACTTCATAAGGAAATACAGTTTTGCAGAGTAAAGACATATACGTACGCATTGGAAACTCTTTACGAGAAGAAATAACGCATAGTACAAAATTAGCTTGTATCTCCAAAACTACACGTTGTATCTCGAAAAGAATTGTTGTGGCGTGTACGTCTTAACATGTAGCATCTAAAGAGAACCAAAAGGAGAATTTTCTTTCGTCAAAATTTTTCAGAAAATCACGTTTTAAGGAAATCCCGCATCGTGCGAAATTATCTTGTTTTTCCTAAACAACACGTTGTAAGTCGAAAAGCTTTCATGTTGCGTGTATGTCTACGTGTGTAGCCTCAAAAGAGAAGGCACAGGACAGTTTTCTCTCGAAAGGATATGTAAGAATACCACTTCATAAGGAAATACAGTTTTGCAGAGTAAAGACATATGCGTACGCATTGGAAACTCTACGAGAAGAAATAACGCATAGTACAAAATTAGCTTGTATCTCCAAAACTACACGTTGTATCTCGAAAAGAATTGTTGTGGCGTGTACGTCTTAACATGTAGCATCTAAAGAGAACCAAAAGGAGAATTTTCTTTCGTCAAAATTTTTAGGAAAATCACGTTTTAAGGAAATCCCGCCACGTGCGAAATTATCTTGTTTTTCCTAAACAACACGTTGTAAGTCGAAAAGCTTTCATGTTGCGTGTATGTCTACGTGTGTAGCCTCAAAAGAGAAGGCACAGGACAGTTTTCTCTCGAAAGGATATGTAAGAATACCACTTCATAAGGAAATACAGTTTTGCAGATTAAAGACATATACGTACGCATTGGAAACTCTTTACTAGAAGAAATAACGCATAGTACAAAATTAGCTTGTATCTCCAAAACTACACGTTGTATCTCGAAAAGAATTGTTGTGGCGTGTACGTCTTAACATGTAGCATCTAAATAGAACCAAAAGGAGAATTTTCTTTCGTCAAAATTTTTCAGAAAATCACGTTTTAAGGAAATCCCGCATCGTGCGAAATTATCTTGTTTTTCCTAAACAACACGTTGTAAGTCGAAAAGCTTTCATGTTGCGTGTATGTCTACGTGTGTAGCCTCAAAAGAGAAGGCACAGGACAGTTTTCTCTCGAAAGGATATGTAAGAATACCACTTCATAAGGAAATACAGTTTTGCAGAGTAAAGACATATACGTACGCATTGGAAACTCTTTACGAGAAGAAATAACGCATAGTAAAAAATTAGCTTGTATCTCCAAAACTACACGTTGTATCTCGAAAAGAATTGTTGTGGCGTGTACGTCTTAACATGTAGCATCTAAAGAGAACCAAAAGGAGAATTTTCTTTCGTCAAAATTTTTCAGAAAATCACGTTTTAAGGAAATCCCGCATCGTGCGAAATTATCTTGTTTTTCCTAAACAACACGTTGTAAGTCGAAAAGCTTTCATGTTGCGTGTATGTCTAAGTGTGTAGCCTCAAAAGAGAAAGCACAGGACAGTTTTCTCTCGAAAGGATATGTAAGAATACCACTTCATAAGGAAATACAGTTTTGCAGAGTAAAGACATATACGTACGCATTGGAAACTCTTTACGAGGAGAAATAACGCATAGTACAAAATTAGCTTGTATCTCCAAAACTACACGTTGTATCTCGAAAAGAATTGTTGTGGCGTGTACGTCTTAACATGTAGCATCTAAAGAGAACCAAAAGGAGAATTTTCTTTCGTCAAAATTTTTCAGAAAATCACGTTTTAAGGAAATCCCGCATCGTGCGAAATTATCTTGTTTTTCCTAAACAACACGTTGTAAGTCGAAAAGCTTTCATGTTGCGTGTATGTCTACGTGTGTAGCCTCAAAAGAGAAGGCACAGGACAGTTTTCTCTCGAAAGGATATGTAAGAATACCACTTCATAAGGAAATACAGTTTTGCAGAGTAAAGACATATACGTACGCATTGGAAACTCTTTACGAGAAGAAATAACGCATAGTACAAAATTAGCTTGTATCTCCAAAACTACACGTTGTATCTCGAAAAGAATTGTTGTGGCGTGTACGTCTTAACATGTAGCATCTAAAGAGAACCAAAAGGAGAATTTTCTTTCGTCAAAATTTTTCAGAAAATCACGTTTTAAGGAAATCCCGCATCGTGCGAAATTATCTTGTTTTTCCTAAACAACACGTTGTAAGTCGAAAAGCTTTCATGTTGCATGTATGTCTACGTGTGTAGCCTCAAAAGAGAAGGCACAGGACAGTTTTCTCTCGAAAGGATATGTAAGAATACCACTTCATAAGGAAATACAGTTTTGCAGAGTAAAGACATATACGTACGCATTGGAAACTCTTTACGAGAAGAAATAACGCATAGTACAAAATTAGCTTGTATCTCCAAAACTACACGTTGTATCTCGAAAAGAATTGTTGTGGCGTGTACGTCTTAACATGTAGCATCTAAAGAGAACCAAAAGGAGAATTTTCTTTCGTCAAAATTTTTCAGAAAATCACGTTTTAAGGAAATCCCGCATCGTGCGAAATTATCTTGTTTTTCCTAAACAACACGTTGTAAGTCGAAAAGCTTTCATGTTGCGTGTATGTCTAAGTGTGTAGCCTCAAAAGAGAAGGCACAGGACAGTTTTCTCTCGAAAGGATATGTAAGAATACCACTTCATAAGGAAATACAGTTTTGCAGAGTAAAGACATATACGTACGCATTGGAAACTCTTTACGAGAAGAAATAACGCATAGTAAAAAATTAGCTTGTATCTCCAAAACTACACGTTGTATCTCGAAAAGAATTGTTGTGGCGTGTACGTCTTAACATGTAGCATCTAAAGAGAACCAAAAGGAGAATTTTCTTTCGTCAAAATTTTTCAGAAAATCACGTTTTAAGGAAATCCCGCATCGTGCGAAATTATCTTGTTTTTCCTAAACAACACGTTGTAAGTCGAAAAGCTTTCATGTTGCGTGTATGTCTAAGTGTGTAGCCTCAAAAGAGAAAGCACAGGACAGTTTTCTCTCGAAAGGATATGTAAGAATACCACTTCATAAGGAAATACAGTTTTGCAGAGTAAAGACATATACGTACGCATTGGAAACTCTTTACGAGGAGAAATAACGCATAGTACAAAATTAGCTTGTATCTCCAAAACTACACGTTGTATCTCGAAAAGAATTGTTGTGGCGTGTACGTCTTAACATGTAGCATCTAAAGAGAACCAAAAGGAGAATTTTCTTTCGTCAAAATTTTTCAGAAAATCACGTTTTAAGGAAATCCCGCATCGTGCGAAATTATCTTGTTTTTCCTAAACAACACGTTGTAAGTCGAAAAGCTTTCATGTTGCGTGTATGTCTACGTGTGTAGCCTCAAAAGAGAAGGCACAGGACAGTTTTCTCTCGAAAGGATATGTAAGAATACCACTTCATAAGGAAATACAGTTTTGCAGAGTAAAGACATATACGTACGCATTGGAAACTCTTTACGAGAAGAAATAACGCATAGTACAAAATTAGCTTGTATCTCCAAAACTACACGTTGTATCTCGAAAAGAATTGTTGTGGCGTGTACGTCTTAACATGTAGCATCTAAAGAGAACCAAAAGGAGAATTTTCTTTCGTCAAAATTTTTCAGAAAATCACGTTTTAAGGAAATCCCGCATCGTGCGAAATTATCTTGTTTTTCCTAAACAACACGTTGTAAGTCGAAAAGCTTTCATGTTGCGTGTATGTCTACGTGTGTAGCCTCAAAAGAGAAGGCACAGGACAGTTTTCTCTCGAAAGGATATGTAAGAATACCACTTCATAAGGAAATACAGTTTTGCAGAGTAAAGACATATGCGTACGCATTGGAAACTCTACGAGAAGAAATAACGCATAGTACAAAATTAGCTTGTATCTCCAAAACTACACGTTGTATCTCGAAAAGAATTGTTGTGGCGTGTACGTCTTAACATGTAGCATCTAAAGAGAACCAAAAGGAGAATTTTCTTTCGTCAAAATTTTTAGGAAAATCACGTTTTAAGGAAATCCCGCCACGTGCGAAATTATCTTGTTTTTCCTAAACAACACGTTGTAAGTCGAAAAGCTTTCATGTTGCGTGTATGTCTACGTGTGTAGCCTCAAAAGAGAAGGCACAGGACAGTTTTCTCTCGAAAGGATATGTAAGAATACCACTTCATAAGGAAATACAGTTTTGCAGATTAAAGACATATACGTACGCATTGGAAACTCTTTACTAGAAGAAATAACGCATAGTACAAAATTAGCTTGTATCTCCAAAACTACACGTTGTATCTCGAAAAGAATTGTTGTGGCGTGTACGTCTTAACATGTAGCATCTAAAGAGAACCAAAAGGAGAATTTTCTTTCGTCAAAATTTTTCAGAAAATCACGTTTTAAGGAAATCCCGCATCGTGCGAAATTATCTTGTTTTTCCTAAACAACACGTTGTAAGTCGAAAAGCTTTCATGTTGCGTGTATGTCTACGTGTGTAGCCTCAAAAGAGAAGGCACAGGACAGTTTTCTCTCGAAAGGATATGTAAGAATACCACTTCATAAGGAAATACAGTTTTGCAGAGTAAAGACATATACGTACGCATTGGAAACTCTTTACGAGAAGAAATAACGCATAGTACAAAATTAGCTTGTATCTCCAAAACTACACGTTGTATCTCGAAAAGAATTGTTGTGGCGTGTACGTCTTAACATGTAGCATCTAAAGAGAACCAAAAGGAGAATTTTCTTTCGTCAAAATTTTTCAGAAAATCACGTTTTAAGGAAATCCCGCATCGTGCGAAATTATCTTGTTTTTCCTAAACAACACGTTGTAAGTCGAAAAGCTTTCATGTTGCGTGTATGTCTACGTGTGTAGCCTCAAAAGAGAAGGCACAGGACAGTTTTCTCTCGAAAGGATATGTAAGAATACCACTTCATAAGGAAATACAGTTTTGCAGAGTAAAGACATATACGTACGCATTGGAAACTCTTTACGAGAAGAAATAACGCATAGTACAAAATTAGCTTGTATCTGCAAAACTACACGTTGTATCTCGAAAAGAATTGTTGTGGCGTGTACGTCTTAACATGTAGCATCTAAAGAGAACCAAAAGGAGAATTTTCTTTCGTCAAAATTTTTCAGAAAATCACGTTTTAAGGAAATCCCGCATCGTGCGAAATTATCTTGTTTTTCCTAAACAACACGTTGTAAGTCGAAAAGCTTTCATGTTGCGTGTATGTCTAAGTGTGTAGCCTCAAAAGAGAAGGCACAGGACAGTTTTCTCTCGAAAGGATATGTAAGAATACCACTTCATAAGGAAATACAGTTTTGCAGAGTAAAGACATATACGTACGCATTGGAAACTCTTTACGAGAAGAAATAACGCATAGTAAAAAATTAGCTTGTATCTCCAAAACTACACGTTGTATCTCGAAAAGAATTGTTGTGGCGTGTACGTCTTAACATGTAGCATCTAAAGAGAACCAAAAGGAGAATTTTCTTTCGTCAAAATTTTTCAGAAAATCACGTTTTAAGGAAATCCCGCATCGTGCGAAATTATCTTGTTTTTCCTAAACAACACGTTGTAAGTCGAAAAGCTTTCATGTTGCGTGTATGTCTAAGTGTGTAGCCTCAAAAGAGAAAGCACAGGACAGTTTTCTCTCGAAAGGATATGTAAGGAAATCCCGCATCGTGCGAAATTATCTTGTTTTTCCTAAACAACACGTTGTAAGTCGAAAAGCTTTCATGTTGCGTGTATGTCTAAGTGTGTAGCCTCAAAAGAGAAGGCACAGGACAGTTTTCTCTCGAAAGGATATGTAAGAATACCACTTCATAAGGAAATACAGTTTTGCAGAGTAAAGACATATACGTACGCATTGGAAACTCTTTACGAGAAGAAATAATGCATAGTACAAAATTAGCTTGTATCTCCAAAACTACACGTTGTATCTCGAAAAGAATTGTTGTGGCGTGTACGTCTTAACATGTAGCATCTAAAGGGAACAAAAAGGAGAATTTTCTTTCGTCAAAATTTTTCAGAAAATCACGTTTTAAGGAAATCCCGCATCGTGCGAAATTATCTTGTTTTTCCTAAACAACACGTTGTAAGTCGAAAAGCTTTCATGTTGCGTGTATGTCTACGTGTGTAGCCTCAAAAGAGAAGGCACAGGACAGTTTTCTCTCGAAAGGATATGTAAGAATACCACTTCATAAGGAAATACAGTTTTGCAGAGTAAAGACATATACGTACGCATTGGAAACTCTTTACGAGAAGAAATAACGCATAGTACAAAATTAGCTTGTATCTCCAAAACTACACGTTGTATCTCGAAAAGAATTGTTGTGGCGTGTACGTCTTAACATGTAGCATCTAAAGAGAACCAAAAGGAGAATTTTCTTTCGTCAAAATTTTTCAGAAAATCACGTTTTAAGGAAATCCCGCATCGTGCGAAATTATCTTGTTTTTCCTAAACAACACGTTGTAAGTCGAAAAGCTTTCATGTTGCGTGTATGTCTACGTGTGTAGCCTCAAAAGAGAAGGCACAGGACAGTTTTCTCTCGAAAGGATATGTAAGAATACCACTTCATAAGGAAATACGGTTTTGCAGAGTAAAGACATATACGTACGCATTGGAAACTCTTTACGAGAAGAAATAACGCATAGTACAAAATTAGCTTGTATCTCCAAAACTACACGTTGTATCTCGAAAAGAATTGTTGTGGCGTGTACGTCTTAACATGTAGCATCTAAAGAGAACCAAAAGGAGAATTTTCTTTCGTCAAAATTTTTCAGAAAATCACGTTTTAAGGAAATCCCGCATCGTGCGAAATTATCTTGTTTTTCCTAAACAACACGTTGTAAGTCGAAAAGCTTTCATGTTGCGTGTATGTCTAAGTGTGTAGCCTCAAAAGAGAAGGCACAGGACAGTTTTCTCTCGAAAGGATATGTAAGAATACCACTTCATAAGGAAATACAGTTTTGCAGAGTAAAGACATATACGTACGCATTGGAAACTCTTTACGAGAAGAAATAACGCATAGTACAAAATTAGCTTGTATCTCCAAAACTACACGTTGTATCTCGAAAAGAATTGTTGTGGCGTGTACGTCTTAACATGTAGCATCTAAAGGGAACCAAAAGGAGAATTTTCTTTCGTCAAAATTTTTCAGAAAATCACGTTTTAAGGAAATCCCGCATCGTGCGAAATTATCTTGTTTTTCCTAAACAACACGTTGTAAGTCGAAAAGCTTTCATGTTGCGTGTATGTCTACGTGTGTAGCCTCAAAAGAGAAGGCACAGGACAGTTTTCTCTCGAAAGGATATGTAAGAATACCACTTCATAAGGAAATACAGTTTTGCAGAGTAAAGACATATACGTACGCATTGGAAACTCTTTACGAGAAGAAATAACGCATAGTACAAAATTAGCTTGTATCTCCAAAACTACACGATGTATCTCGAAAAGAATTGTTGTGGCGTGTACGTCTTAACATGTAGCATCTAAAGAGAACCAAAAGGAGAATTTTCTTTCGTCAAAATTTTTCAGAAAATCACGTTTTAAGGAAATCCCGCATCGTGCGAAATTATCTTGTTTTTCCTAAACAACACGTTGTAAGTCGAAAAGCTTTCATGTTGCGTGTATGTCTAAGTGTGTAGCCTCAAAAGAGAAGGCACAGGACAGTTTTCTCTCGAAAGGATATGTAAGAATACCACTTCATAAGGAAATACAGTTTTGCAGAGTAAAGACATATACGTACGCATTGGAAACTCTTTACGAGAAGAAATAACGCATAGTACAAAATTAGCTTGTATCTCCAAAACTACACGTTGTATCTCGAAAAGAATTGTTGTGGCGTGTACGTCTTAACATGTAGCATCTAAAGAGAACCAAAAGGAGAATTTTCTTTCGTCAAAATTTTTCAGAAAATCACGTTTTAAGGAAATCCCGCATCGTGCGAAATTATCTTGTTTTTCCTAAACAACACGTTGTAAGTCGAAAAGCTTTCATGTTGCGTGTATGTCTAAGTGTGTAGCCTCAAAAGAGAAGGCACAGGACAGTTTTCTCTCGAAAGGATATGTAAGAATACCACTTCATAAGGAAATACAGTTTTGCAGAGTAAAGACATATACGTACGCATTGGAAACTCTTTACGAGAAGAAATAACGCATAGTACAAAATTAGCTTGTATCTCCAAAACTACACGTTGTATCTCGAAAAGAATTGTTGTGGCGTGTACGTCTTAACATGTAGCATCTAAAGAGAACCAAAAGGAGAATTTTCTTTCGTCAAAATTTTTCAGAAAATCACGTTTTAAGGAAATCCCGCATCGTGCGAAATTATCTTGTTTTTCCTAAACAACACGTTGTAAGTCGAAAAGCTTTCATGTTGCGTGTATGTCTAAGTGTGTAGCCTCAAAAGAGAAGGCACAGGACAGTTTTCTCTCGAAAGGATATGTAAGAATACCACTTCATAAGGAAATACAGTTTTGCAGAGTAAAGACATATACGTACGCATTGGAAACTCTTTACGAGAAGAAATAACGCATAGTACAAAATTAGCTTGTATCTCCAAAACTACACGTTGTATCTCGAAAAGAATTGTTGTGGCGTGTACGTCTTAACATGTAGCATCTAAAGGGAATCAAAAGGAGAATTTTCTTTCGTCAAAATTTTTCAGAAAATCACGTTTTAAGGAAATCCCGCATCGTGCGAAATTATCTTGTTTTTCCTAAACAACACGTTGTAAGTCGAAAAGCTTTCATGTTGCGTGTATGTCTACGTGTGTAGCCTCAAAGGAGAAGGCACAGGACAGTTTTCTCTCGAAAGGATATGTAAGAATACCACTTCATAAGGAAATACAGTTTTGCAGAGTAAAGACATATACGTACGCATTGGAAACTCTTTACGAGAAGAAATAACGCATAGTACAAAATTAGCTTGTATCTCCAAAACTACACGTTGTATCTCGAAAAGAATTGTTGTGGCGTGTACGTCTTAACATGTAGCATCTAAAGAGAACCAAAAGGAGAATTTTCTTTCGTCAAAATTTTTCAGAAAATCACGTTTTAAGGAAATCCCGCATCGTGCGAAATTATCTTGTTTTTCCTAAACAACACGTTGTAAGTCGAAAAGCTTTCATGTTGCGTGTATGTCTAAGTGTGTAGCCTCAAAAGAGAAGGCACAGGACAGTTTTCTCTCGAAAGGATATGTAAGAATACCACTTCATAAGGAAATACAGTTTTGCAGAGTAAAGACATATACGTACGCATTGGAAACTCTTTACGAGAAGAAATAACGCATAGTACAAAATTAGCTTGTATCTCCAAAACTACACGTTGTATCTCGAAAAGAATTGTTGTGGCGTGTACGTCTTAACATGTAGCATCTAAAGAGAACCAAAAGGAGAATTTTCTTTCGTCAAAATTTTTCAGAAAATCACGTTTTAAGGAAATCCCGCATCGTGCGAAATTATCTTGTTTTTCCTAAACAACACGTTGTAAGTCGAAAAGCTTTCATGTTGCGTGTATGTCTAAGTGTGTAGCCTCAAAAGAGAAGGCACAGGACAGTTTTCTCTCGAAAGGATATGTAAGAATACCACTTCATAAGGAAATACAGTTTTGCAGAGTAAAGACATATACGTACGCATTGGAAACTCTTTACGAGAAGAAATAACGCATAGTACAAAATTAGCTTGTATCTCCAAAACTACACGTTGTATCTCGAAAAGAATTGTTGTGGCGTGTACGTCTTAACATGTAGCATCTAAAGAGAACCAAAAGGAGAATTTTCTTTCGTCAAAATTTTTCAGAAAATCACGTTTTAAGGAAATCCCGCATCGTGCGAAATTATCTTGTTTTTCCTAAACAACACGTTGTAAGTCGAAAAGCTTTCATGTTGCGTGTATGTCTAAGTGTGTAGCCTCAAAAGAGAAGGCACAGGACAGTTTTCTCTCGAAAGGATATGTAAGAATACCACTTCATAAGGAAATACAGTTTTGCAGAGTAAAGACATATACGTACGCATTGGAAACTCTTTACGAGAAGAAATAACGCATAGTACAAAATTAGCTTGTATCTCCAAAACTACACGTTGTATCTCGAAAAGAATTGTTGTGGCGTGTACGTCTTAACATGTAGCATCTAAAGAGAACCAAAAGGAGAATTTTCTTTCGTCAAAATTTTTCAGAAAATCACGTTTTAAGGAAATCCCGCATCGTGCGAAATTATCTTGTTTTTCCTAAACAACACGTTGTAAGTCGAAAAGCTTTCATGTTGCGTGTATGTCTAAGTGTGTAGCCTCAAAAGAGAAGGCACAGGACAGTTTTCTCTCGAAAGGATATGTAAGAATACCACTTCATAAGGAAATACAGTTTTGCAGAGTAAAGACATATACGTACGCATTGGAAACTCTTTACGAGAAGAAATAACGCATAGTACAAAATTAGCTTGTATCTCCAAAACTACACGTTGTATCTCGAAAAGAATTGTTGTGGCGTGTACGTCTTAACATGTAGCATCTAAAGAGAACCAAAAGGAGAATTTTCTTTCGTCAAAATTTTTCAGAAAATCACGTTTTAAGGAAATCCCGCATCGTGCGAAATTATCTTGTTTTTCCTAAACAACACGTTGTAAGTCGAAAAGCTTTCATGTTGCGTGTATGTCTACGTGTGTAGCCTCAAAAGAGAAGGCACAGGACAGTTTTCTCTCGAAAGGATATGTAAGAATACCACTTCATAAGGAAATACAGTTTTGCAGAGTAAAGACATATACGTACGCATTGGAAACTCTTTACGAGAAGAAATAACGCATAGTACAAAATTAGCTTGTATCTCCAAAACTACACGTTGTATCTCGAAAAGAATTGTTGTGGCGTGTACGTCTTAACATGTAGCATCTAAAGGGAACCAAAAGGAGAATTTTCTTTCGTCAAAATTTTTCAGAAAATCACGTTTTAAGGAAATCCCGCATCGTGCGAAATTATCTTGTTTTTCCTAAACAACACGTTGTAAGTCGAAAAGCTTTCATGTTGTGTGTATGTCTAAGTGTGTAGCCTCAAACGAGAAGGCACAGGACAGTTTTCTCTCGAAAGGATATGTAAGAATACCACTTCATAAGGAAATACAGTTTTGCAGAGTAAAGACATATACGTACGCATTGGAAACTCTTTACGAGAAGAAATAACGCATAGTACAAATTAGCTTGTATCTCCAAAACTACACGTTGTATCTCGAAAAGAATTGTTGTGGCGTGTACGTCTTAACATGTAGCATCTAAAGGGAACCAAAAGGAGAATTTTCTTTCGTCAAAATTTTTCAGAAAATCACGTTTTAAGGAAATCCCGCATCGTGCGAAATTATCTTGTTTTTCCTAAACAACACGTTGTAAGTCGAAAAGCTTTCATGTTGCGTGTATGTCTAAGTGTGTAGCCTCAAAAGAGAAGGCACAGGACAGTTTTCTCTCGAAAGGATATGTAAGAATACCACTTCATAAGGAAATACAGTTTTGCAGAGTAAAGACATATACGTACGCATTGGAAACTCTTTACGAGAAGAAATAACGCACAGTACAAAATTAGCTTGTATCTCCAAAACTACACGTTGTATCTCGAAAAGAATTGTTGTGGCGTGTACGTCTTAACATGTAGCATCTAAAGAGAACCAAAAGGAGAATTTTCTTTCGTCAAAATTTTTCAGAAAATCACGTTTTAAGGAAATCCCGCATCGTGCGAAATTATCTTGTTTTTCCTAAACAACACGTTGTAAGTCGAAAAGCTTTCATGTTGCGTGTATGTCTAAGTGTGTAGCCTCAAAAGAGAAGGCACAGGACAGTTTTCTCTCGAAAGGATATGTAAGAATACCACTTCATAAGGAAATACAGTTTTGCAGAGTAAAGACATATACGTACGCATTGGAAACTCTTTACGAGAAGAAATAACGCATAGTACAAAATTAGCTTGTATCTCCAAAACTACACGTTGTATCTCGAAAAGAATTGTTGTGGCGTGTACGTCTTAACATGTAGCATCTAAAGGGAACCAAAAGGAGAATTTTCTTTCTTCAAAATTTTTCAGAAAATCACGTTTTAAGGAAATCCCGCATCGTGCGAAATTATCTTGTTTTTCCTAAACAACACGTTGTAAGTCGAAAAGCTTTCATGTTGCGTGTATGTCTAAGTGTGTAGCCTCAAACGAGAAGGCACAGGACAGTTTTCTCTCGAAAGGATATGTAAGAATACCACTTCATAAGGAAATACAGTTTTGCAGAGTAAAGACATATACGTACGCATTGGAAACTCTTTACGAGAAGAAATAACGCATAGTACAAAATTAGCTTGTATCTCCAAAACTACACGTTGTATCTCGAAAAGAATTGTTGTGGCGTGTACGTCTTAACATGTAGCATCTAAAGGGAACCAAAAGGAGAATTTTCTTTCGTCAAAATTTTTCAGAAAATCACGTTTTAAGGAAATCCCGCATCGTGCGAAATTATCTTGTTTTTCCTAAACAACACGTTGTAAGTCGAAAAGCTTTCATGTTGCGTGTATGTCTAAGTGTGTAGCCTCAAAAGAGAAGGCACAGGACAGTTTTCTCTCGAAAGGATATGTAAGAATACCACTTCATAAGGAAATACAGTTTTGCAGAGTAAAGACATATAAGTACGCATTGGAAACTCTTTACGAGAAGAAATAACGCATAGTACAAAATTAGCTTGTATCTCCAAAACTACACGTTGTATCTCGAAAAGAATTGTTGTGGCGTGTACGTCTTAACATGTAGCATCTAAAGAGAACCAAAAGGAGAATTTTCTTTCGTCAAAATTTTTCAGAAAATCACGTTTTAAGGAAATCCCGCATCGTGCGAAATTATCTTGTTTTTCCTAAACAACACGTTGTAAGTCGAAAAGCTTTCATGTTGCGTGTATGTCTACGTGTGTAGCCTCAAAAGAGAAGGCACAGGACAGTTTTCTCTCGAAAGGATATGTAAGAATACCACTTCATAAGGAAATACAGTTTTGCAGAGTAAAGTCATATACGTACGCATTGGAAACTCTTTACGAGAAGAAATAACGCATAGTACAAAATTAGCTTGTATCTCCAAAACTACACGTTGTATCTCGAAAAGAATTGTTGTGGCGTGTACGTCTTAACATGTAGCATCTAAAGAGAACCAAAAGGAGAATTTTCTTTCGTCAAAATTTTTCAGAAAATCACGTTTTAAGGAAATCCCGCATCGTGCGAAATTATCTTGTTTTTCCTAAACAACACGTTGTAAGTCGAAAAGCTTTCATGTTGCGTGTATGTCTAAGTGTGTAGCCTCAAAAGAGAAGGCACAGGACAGTTTTCTCTCGAAAGGATATGTAAGAATACCACTTCATAAGGAAATACAGTTTTGCAGAGTAAAGACATATACGTACGCATTGGAAACTCTTTACGAGAAGAAATAACGCATAGTACAAAATTAGCTTGTATCTCCAAAACTACACGTTGTATCTCGAAAAGAATTGTTGTGGCGTGTACGTCTTAACATGTAGCATCTAAAGAGAACCAAAAGGAGAATTTTCTTTCGTCAAAATTTTTCAGAAAATCACGTTTTAAGGAAATCCCGCATCGTGCGAAATTATCTTGTTTTTCCTAAACAACACGTTGTAAGTCGAAAAGCTTTCATGTTGCGTGTATGTCTACGTGTGTAGCCTCAAAAGAGAAGGCACAGGACAGTTTTCTCTCGAAAGGATATGTAAGAATACCACTTCATAAGGAAATACAGTTTTGCAGAGTAAAGACATATACGTACGCATTGGAAACTCTTTACGAGAAGAAATAACGCATAGTACAAAATTAGCTTGTATCTCCAAAACTACACGTTGTATCTCGAAAAGAATTGTTGTGGCGTGTACGTCTTAACATGTAGCATCTAAAGAGAACCAAAAGGAGAATTTTCTTTCGTCAAAATTTTTCAGAAAATCACGTTTTAAGGAAATCCCGCATCGTGCGAAATTATCTTGTTTTTCCTAAACAACACGTTGTAAGTCGAAAAGCTTTCATGTTGCGTGTATGTCTAAGTGTGTAGCCTCAAAAGAGAAGGCACAGGACAGTTTTCTCTCGAAAGGATATGTAAGAATACCACTTCATAAGGAAATACAGTTTTGCAGAGTAAAGACATATACGTACGCATTGGAAACTCTTTACGAGAAGAAATAACGCATAGTACAAAATTAGCTTGTATCTCCAAAACTACACGTTGTATCTCGAAAAGAATTGTTGTGGCGTGTACGTCTTAACATGTAGCATCTAAAGGGAACCAAAAGGAGAATTTTCTTTCGTCAAAATTTTTCAGAAAATCACGTTTTAAGGAAATCCCGCATCGTGCGAAATTATCTTGTTTTTCCTAAACAACACGTTGTAAGTCGAAAAGCTTTCATGTTGCGTGTATGTCTAAGTGTGTAGCCTCAAAAGAGAAGGCACAGGACAGTTTTCTCTCGAAAGGATATGTAAGAATACCACTTCATAAGGAAATACAGTTTTGCAGAGTAAAGACATATACGTACGCATTGGAAACTCTTTACGAGAAGAAATAACGCATAGTACAAATTAGCTTGTATCTCCAAAACTACACGTTGTATCTCGAAAAGAATTGTTGTGGCGTGTACGTCTTAACATGTAGCATCTAAAGGGAACCAAAAGGAGAATTTTCTTTCGTCAAAATTTTTCAGAAAATCACGTTTTAAGGAAATCCCGCATCGTGCGAAATTATCTTGTTTTTCCTAAACAACACGTTGTAAGTCGAAAAGCTTTCATGTTGCGTGTATGTCTAAGTGTGTAGCCTCAAAAGAGAAGGCACAGGACAGTTTTCTCTCGAAAGGATATGTAAGAATACCACTTCATAAGGAAATACAGTTTTGCAGAGTAAAGACATATACGTACGCATTGGAAACTCTTTACGAGAAGAAATAACGCATAGTACAAAATTAGCTTGTATCTCCAAAACTACACGTTGTATCTCGAAAAGAATTGTTGTGGCGTGTACGTCTTAACATGTAGCATCTAAAGAGAACCAAAAGGAGAATTTTCTTTCGTCAAAATTTTTCAGAAAATCACGTTTTAAGGAAATCCCGCATCATGCGAAATTATCTTGTTTTTCCTAAACAACACGTTGTAAGTCGAAAAGCTTTCATGTTGCGTGTATGTCTACGTGTGTAGCCTCAAAAGAGAAGGCACAGGACAGTTTTCTCTCGAAAGGATATGTAAGAATACCACTTCATAAGGAAATACAGTTTTGCAGAGGAAAGACATATACGTACGCATTGGAAACTCTTTACGAGAAGAAATAACGCACAGTACAAAATTAGCTTGTATCTCCAAAACTACACGTTGTATCTCGAAAAGAATTGTTGTGGCGTGTACGTCTTAACATGTAGCATCTAAGGAGAACCAAAAGGAGAATTTTCTTTCGTCAAAATTTTTCAGAAAATCACGTTTTAAGGAAATCCCGCATCGTGCGAAATTATCTTGTTTTTCCTAAACAACACGTTGTAAGTCGAAAAGCTTTCATGTTGCGTGTATGTCTAAGTGTGTAGCCTCAAAAGAGAAGGCACAGGACAGTTTTCTCTCGAAAGGATATGTAAGAATACCACTTCATAAGGAAATACAGTTTTGCAGAGTAAAGACATATACGTACGCATTGGAAACTCTTTACGAGAAGAAATAACGCATAGTACAAAATTAGCTTGTATCTCCAAAACTACACGTTGTATCTCGAAAAGAATTGTTGTGGCGTGTACGTCTTAACATGTAGCATCTAAAGAGAACCAAAAGGAGAATTTTCTTTCGTCAAAATTTTTCAGAAAATCACGTTTTAAGGAAATCCCGCATCGTGCGAAATTATCTTGTTTTTCCTAAACAACACGTTGTAAGTCGAAAAGCTTTCATGTTGCGTGTATGTCTAAGTGTGTAGCCTCAAAAGAGAAGGCACAGGACAGTTTTCTCTCGAAAGGATATGTAAGAATACCACTTCATAAGGAAATACAGTTTTGCAGAGTAAAGACATATACGTACGCATTGGAAACTCTTTACGAGAAGAAATAACGCACAGTACAAAATTAGCTTGTATCTCCAAAACTACACGTTGTATCTCGAAAAGAATTGTTGTGGCGTGTACGTCTTAACATGTAGCATCTAAAGAGAACCAAAAGGAGAATTTTCTTTCGTCAAAATTTTTCAGAAAATCACGTTTTAAGGAAATCCCGCATCGTGCGAAATTATCTTGTTTTTCCTAAACAACACGTTGTAAGTCGAAAAGCTTTCATGTTGCGTGTATGTCTACGTGTGTAGCCTCAAAAGAGAAGGCACAGGACAGTTTTCTCTCGAAAGAATATGTAAGAATACCACTTCATAAGGAAATACAGTTTTGCAGAGTAAAGACATATACGTACGCATTGGAAACTCTTTACGAGAAGAAATAACGCATAGTACAAAATTAGCTTGTATCTCCAAAACTACACGTTGTATCTCGAAAAGAATTGTTGTGGCGTGTACGTCTTAACATGTAGCATCTAAAGAGAACCAAAAGGAGAATTTTCTTTCGTCAAAATTTTTCAGAAAATCACGTTTTAAGGAAATCCCGCATCGTGCGAAATTATCTTGTTTTTCCTAAACAACACGTTGTATGTCGAAAAGCTTTCATGTTGCGTGTATGTCTACGTGTGTAGCCTCAAAAGAGAAGGCACAGGACAGTTTTCTCTCGAAAGGATATGTAAGAATACCACTTCATAAGGAAATACAGTTTTGCAGAGTAAAGACATATACGTACGCATTGGAAACTCTTTACGAGAAGAAATAACGCATAGTACAAAATTAGCTTGTATCTCCAAAACTACACGTTGTATCTCGAAAAGAATTGTTGTGGCGTGTACGTCTTAACATGTAGCATCTAAAGAGAACCAAAAGGAGAATTTTCTTTCGTCAAAATTTTTCAGAAAATCACGTTTTAAGGAAATCCCGCATCGTGCGAAATTATCTTGTTTTTCCTAAACAACACGTTGTAAGTCGAAAAGCTTTCATGTTGCGTGTATGTCTACGTGTGTAGCCTCAAAAGAGAAGGCACAGGACAGTTTTCTCTCGAAAGGATATGTAAGAATACCACTTCATAAGGAAATACAGTTTTGCAGAGTAAAGACATATACGTACGCATTGGAAACTCTTTACGAGAAGAAATAACGCATAGTACAAAATTAGCTTGTATCTCCAAAACTACACGTTGTATCTCGAAAAGAATTGTTGTGGCGTGTACGTCTTAACATGTAGCATCTAAAGAGAACCAAAAGGAGAATTTTCTTTCGTCAAAATTTTTCAGAAAATCACGTTTTAAGGAAATCCCGCATCGTGCGAAATTATCTTGTTTTTCCTAAACAACACGTTGTAAGTCGAAAAGCTTTCATGTTGCGTGTATGTCTAAGTGTGTAGCCTCAAAAGAGAAGGCACAGGACAGTTTTCTCTCGAAAGGATATGTAAGAATACCACTTCATAAGGAAATACAGTTTTGCAGAGTAAAGACATATACGTACGCATTGGAAACTCTTTACGAGAAGAAATAACGCATAGTACAAAATTAGCTTGTATCTCCAAAACTACACGTTGTATCTCGAAAAGAATTGTTGTGGCGTGTACGTCTTAACATGTAGCATCTAAAGAGAACCAAAAGGAGAATTTTCTTTCGTCAAAATTTTTCAGAAAATCACGTTTTAAGGAAATCCCGCATCGTGCGAAATTATCTTGTTTTTCCTAAACAACACGTTGTAAGTCGAAAAGCTTTCATGTTGCGTGTATGTCTAAGTGTGTAGCCTCAAAAGAGAAGGCACAGGACAGTTTTCTCTCGAAAGGATATGTAAGAATACCACTTCATAAGGAAATACAGTTTTGCAGAGTAAAGACATATACGTACGCATTGGAAACTCTTTACGAGAAGAAATAACGCATAGTACAAAATTAGCTTGTATCTCCAAAACTACACGTTGTATCTCGAAAAGAATTGTTGTGGCGTGTACGTCTTAACATGTAGCATCTAAAGAGAACCAAAAGGAGAATTTTCTTTCGTCAAAATTTTTCAGAAAATCACGTTTTAAGGAAATCCCGCATCGTGCAAAATTATCTTGTTTTTCCTAAACAACACGTTGTAAGTCGAAAAGCTTTCATGTTGCGTGTATGTCTACGTGTGTAGCCTCAAAAGAGAAGGCACAGGACAGTTTTCTCTCGAAAGGATATGTAAGAATACCACTTCATAAGGAAATACAGTTTTGCAGAGTAAAGACATATACGTACGCATTGGAAACTCTTTACGAGAAGAAATAACGCATAGTACAAAATTAGCTTGTATCTCCAAAACTACACGTTGTATCTCGAAAAGAATTGTTGTGGCGTGTACGTCTTAACATGTAGCATCTAAAGAGAACCAAAAGGAGAATTTTCTTTCGTCAAAATTTTTCAGAAAATCACGTTTTAAGGAAATCCCGCATCGTGCGAAATTATCTTGTTTTTCCTAAACAACACGTTGTAAGTCGAAAAGCTTTCATGTTGCGTGTATGTCTAAGTGTGTAGCCTCAAAAGAGAAGGCACAGGACAGTTTTCTCTCGAAAGGATATGTAAGAATACCACTTCATAAGGAAATACAGTTTTGCAGAGTAAAGACATATACGTACGCATTGGAAACTCTTTACGAGAAGAAATAACGCATAGTACAAAATTAGCTTGTATCTCCAAAACTACACGTTGTATCTCGAAAAGAATTGTTGTGGCGTGTACGTCTTAACATGTAGCATCTAAAGAGAACCAAAAGGAGAATTTTCTTTCGTCAAAATTTTTCAGAAAATCACGTTTTAAGGAAATCCCGCATCGTGCGAAATTATCTTGTTTTTCCTAAACAACACGTTGTAAGTCGAAAAGCTTTCATGTTGCGTGTATGTCTAAGTGTTAGCCTCAAAAGAGAAGGCACAGGACAGTTTTCTCTCGAAAGGATATGTAAGAATACCACTTCATAAGGAAATACAGTTTTGCAGAGTAAAGACATATACATACGCATTGGAAACTCTTTACGAGAAGAAATAACGCATAGTACAAAATTAGCTTGTATCTCCAAAACTACACGTTGTATCTCGAAAAGAATTGTTGTGGCGTGTACGTCTTAACATGTAGCATCTAAAGAGAACCAAAAGGAGAATTTTCTTTCGTCAAAATTTTTCAGAAAATCACGTTTTAAGGAAATCCCGCATCGTGCGAAATTATCTTGTTTTTCCTAAACAACACGTTGTAAGTCGAAAAGCTTTCATGTTGCGTGTATGTCTACGTGTGTAGCCTCAAAAGAGAAGGCACAGGACAGTTTTCTCTCGAAAGGATATGTAAGAATACCACTTCATAAGGAAATACAGTTTTGCAGAGTAAAGACATATACGTACGCATTGGAAACTCTTTACGAGAAGAAATAACGCATAGTACAAAATTAGCTTGTATCTCCAAAACTACACGTTGTATCTCGAAAAGAATTGTTGTGGCGTGTACGTCTTAACATGTAGCATCTAAAGAGAACCAAAAGGAGAATTTTCTTTCGTCAAAATTTTTCAGAAAATCACGTTTTAAGGAAATCCCGCATCGTGCGAAATTATCTTGTTTTTCCTAAACAACACGTTGTAAGTCGAAAAGCTTTCATGTTGCGTGTATGTCTACGTGTGTAGCCTCAAAAGAGAAGGCACAGGACAGTTTTCTCTCGAAAGGATATGTAAGAATACCACTTAATAAGGAAGTACAGTTTTGCAGAGTAAAGACATATACGTACGCATTGGAAACTCTTTACGAGAAGAAATAACGCACAGTACAAAATTAGCTTGTATCTCCAAAACTACACGTTGTATCTCGAAAAGAATTGTTGTGGCGTGTACGTCTTAACATGTAGCATCTAAAGAGAACCAAAAGGAGAATTTTCTTTCGTCAAAATTTTTCAGAAAATCACGTTTTAAGGAAATCCCGCATCGTGCGAAATTATCTTGTTTTTCCTAAACAACACGTTGTATGTCGAAAAGCTTTCATGTTGCGTGTATGTCTACGTGTGTAGCCTCAAAAGAGAAGGCACAGGACAGTTTTCTCTCGAAAGGATATGTAAGAATACCACTTCATAAGGAAATACAGTTTTGCAGAGTAAAGACATATACGTACGCATTGGAAACTCTTTACGAGAAGAAATAACGCATAGTACAAAATTAGCTTGTATCTCCAAAACTACACGTTGTATCTCGAAAAGAATTGTTGTGGCGTGTACGTCTTAACATGTAGCATCTAAAGAGAACCAAAAGGAGAATTTTCTTTCGTCAAAATTTTTCAGAAAATCACGTTTTAAGGAAATCCCGCATCGTGCGAAATTATCTTGTTTTTCCTAAACAACACGTTGTAAGTCGAAAAGCTTTCATGTTGCGTGTATGTCTACGTGTGTAGCCTCAAAAGAGAAGGCACAGGACAGTTTTCTCTCGAAAGGATATGTAAGAATACCACTTCATAAGGAAATACAGTTTTGCAGAGTAAAGACATATACGTACGCATTGGAAACTCTTTACGAGAAGAAATAACGCATAGTACAAAATTAGCTTGTATCTCCAAAACTACACGTTGTATCTCGAAAAGAATTGTTGTGGCGTGTACGTCTTAACATGTAGCATCTAAAGAGAACCAAAAGGAGAATTTTCTTTCGTCAAAATTTTTCAGAAAATCACGTTTTAAGGAAATCCCGCATCGTGCGAAATTATCTTGTTTTTCCTAAACAACACGTTGTAAGTCGAAAAGCTTTCATGTTGCGTGTATGTCTAAGTGTGTAGCCTCAAAAGAGAAGGCACAGGACAGTTTTCTCTCGAAAGGATATGTAAGAATACCACTTCATAAGGAAATACAGTTTTGCAGAGTAAAGACATATACGTACGCATTGGAAACTCTTTACGAGAAGAAATAACGCATAGTACAAAATTAGCTTGTATCTCCAAAACTACACGTTGTATCTCGAAAAGAATTGTTGTGGCGTGTACGTCTTAACATGTAGCATCTAAAGAGAACCAAAAGGAGAATTTTCTTTCGTCAAAATTTTTCAGAAAATCACGTTTTAAGGAAATCCCGCATCGTGCGAAATTATCTTGTTTTTCCTAAACAACACGTTGTAAGTCGAAAAGCTTTCATGTTGCGTGTATGTCTAAGTGTGTAGCCTCAAAAGAGAAGGCACAGGACAGTTTTCTCTCGAAAGGATATGTAAGAATACCACTTCATAAGGAAATACAGTTTTGCAGAGTAAAGACATATACGTACGCATTGGAAACTCTTTACGAGAAGAAATAACGCATAGTACAAAATTAGCTTGTATCTCCAAAACTACACGTTGTATCTCGAAAAGAATTGTTGTGGCGTGTACGTCTTAACATGTAGCATCTAAAGAGAACCAAAAGGAGAATTTTCTTTCGTCAAAATTTTTCAGAAAATCACGTTTTAAGGAAATCCCGCATCGTGCAAAATTATCTTGTTTTTCCTAAACAACACGTTGTAAGTCGAAAAGCTTTCATGTTGCGTGTATGTCTACGTGTGTAGCCTCAAAAGAGAAGGCACAGGACAGTTTTCTCTCGAAAGGATATGTAAGAATACCACTTCATAAGGAAATACAGTTTTGCAGAGTAAAGACATATACGTACGCATTGGAAACTCTTTACGAGAAGAAATAACGCATAGTACAAAATTAGCTTGTATCTCCAAAACTACACGTTGTATCTCGAAAAGAATTGTTGTGGCGTGTACGTCTTAACATGTAGCATCTAAAGAGAACCAAAAGGAGAATTTTCTTTCGTCAAAATTTTTCAGAAAATCACGTTTTAAGGAAATCCCGCATCGTGCGAAATTATCTTGTTTTTCCTAAACAACACGTTGTAAGTCGAAAAGCTTTCATGTTGCGTGTATGTCTAAGTGTGTAGCCTCAAAAGAGAAGGCACAGGACAGTTTTCTCTCGAAAGGATATGTAAGAATACCACTTCATAAGGAAATACAGTTTTGCAGAGTAAAGACATATACGTACGCATTGGAAACTCTTTACGAGAAGAAATAACGCATAGTACAAAATTAGCTTGTATCTCCAAAACTACACGTTGTATCTCGAAAAGAATTGTTGTGGCGTGTACGTCTTAACATGTAGCATCTAAAGAGAACCAAAAGGAGAATTTTCTTTCGTCAAAATTTTTCAGAAAATCACGTTTTAAGGAAATCCCGCATCGTGCGAAATTATCTTGTTTTTCCTAAACAACACGTTGTAAGTCGAAAAGCTTTCATGTTGCGTGTATGTCTAAGTGTTAGCCTCAAAAGAGAAGGCACAGGACAGTTTTCTCTCGAAAGGATATGTAAGAATACCACTTCATAAGGAAATACAGTTTTGCAGAGTAAAGACATATACATACGCATTGGAAACTCTTTACGAGAAGAAATAACGCATAGTACAAAATTAGCTTGTATCTCCAAAACTACACGTTGTATCTCGAAAAGAATTGTTGTGGCGTGTACGTCTTAACATGTAGCATCTAAAGAGAACCAAAAGGAGAATTTTCTTTCGTCAAAATTTTTCAGAAAATCACGTTTTAAGGAAATCCCGCATCGTGCGAAATTATCTTGTTTTTCCTAAACAACACGTTGTAAGTCGAAAAGCTTTCATGTTGCGTGTATGTCTACGTGTGTAGCCTCAAAAGAGAAGGCACAGGACAGTTTTCTCTCGAAAGGATATGTAAGAATACCACTTCATAAGGAAATACAGTTTTGCAGAGTAAAGACATATACGTACGCATTGGAAACTCTTTACGAGAAGAAATAACGCATAGTACAAAATTAGCTTGTATCTCCAAAACTACACGTTGTATCTCGAAAAGAATTGTTGTGGCGTGTACGTCTTAACATGTAGCATCTAAAGAGAACCAAAAGGAGAATTTTCTTTCGTCAAAATTTTTCAGAAAATCACGTTTTAAGGAAATCCCGCATCGTGCGAAATTATCTTGTTTTTCCTAAACAACACGTTGTAAGTCGAAAAGCTTTCATGTTGCGTGTATGTCTACGTGTGTAGCCTCAAAAGAGAAGGCACAGGACAGTTTTCTCTCGAAAGGATATGTAAGAATACCACTTAATAAGGAAGTACAGTTTTGCAGAGTAAAGACATATACGTACGCATTGGAAACTCTTTACGAGAAGAAATAACGCACAGTACAAAATTAGCTTGTATCTCCAAAACTACACGTTGTATCTCGAAAAGAATTGTTGTGGCGTGTACGTCTTAACATGTAGCATCTAAAGAGAACCAAAAGGAGAATTTTCTTTCGTCAAAATTTTTCAGAAAATCACGTTTTAAGGAAATCCCGCATCGGGCGAAATTATCTTGTTTTTCCTAAACAACACGTTGTAAGTCGAAAAGCTTTCATGTTGCATGTATGTCTAAGTGTGTAGCCTCAAAAGAGAAGGCACAGGACAGTTTTCTCTCGAAAGGATATGTAAGAATACCACTTCATAAGGAAATACAGTTTTGCAGAGTAAAGACATATACGTACGCATTGGAAACTCTTTACGAGAAGAAATAACGCATAGTACAAAATTAGCTTGTATCTCCAAAACTACACGTTGTATCTCGAAAAGAATTGTTGTGGCGTGTACGTCTTAACATGTAGCATCTAAAGAGAACCAAAAGGAGAATTTTCTTTCGTCAAAATTTTTCAGAAAATCACGTTTTAAGGAAATCCCGCATCGTGCGAAATTATCTTGTTTTTCCTAAACAACACGTTTTAAGTCGAAAAGCTTTCATGTTGCGTGTATGTCTAAGTGTGTAGCCTCAAAAGAGAAGGCACAGGACAGTTTTCTCTCGAAAGGATATGTAAGAATACCACTTCATAAGGAAATACAGTTTTGCAGAGTAAAGACATATACGTACGCATTGGAAACTCTTTACGAGAAGAAATAACGCATAGTACAAAATTAGCTTGTATCTCCAAAACTACACGTTGTATCTCGAAAAGAATTGTTGTGGCGTGTACGTCTTAACATGTAGCATCTAAAGAGAACCAAAAGGAGAATTTTCTTTCGTCAAAATTTTTCAGAAAATCACGTTTTAAGGAAATCCCGCATCGTGCGAAATTATCTTGTTTTTCCTAAACAACACGTTGTAAGTCGAAAAGCTTTCATGTTGCGTGTATGTCTACGTGTGTAGCCTCAAAAGAGAAGGCACAGGACAGTTTTCTCTCGAAAGGATATGTAAGAATACCACTTCATAAGGAAATACAGTTTTGCAGAGTAAAGACATATACGTACGCATTGGAAACTCTTTACGAGAAGAAAAAACGCACAGTACAAAATTAGCTTGTATCTCCAAAACTACACGTTGTATCTCGAAAAGAATTGTTGTGGCGTGTACGTCTTAACATGTAGCATCTAAAGAGAACCAAAAGGAGAATTTTCTTTCGTCAAAATTTTTCAGAAAATCACGTTTTAAGGAAATCCCGCATCGTGCGAAATTATCTTGGTTTTCCTAAACAACACGTTGTAAGTCGAAAAGCTTTCATGTTGCGTGTATGTCTAAGTGTGTAGCCTCAAAAGAGAAGGCACAGGACAGTTTTCTCTCGAAAGGATATGTAAGAATACCACTTCATAAGGAAATACAGTTTTGCAGAGTAAAGACATATACGTACGCATTGGAAACTCTTTACGAGAAGAAATAACGCATAGTACAAAATTAGCTTGTATCTCCAAAACTACACGTTGTATCTCGAAAAGAATTGTTGTGGCGTGTACGTCTTAACATGTAGCATCTAAAGAGAACCAAAAGGAGAATTTTCTTTCGTCAAAATTTTTCAGAAAATCACGTTTTAAGGAAATCCCGCATCGTGCGAAATTATCTTGTTTTTCCTAAACAACACGTTGTAAGTCGAAAAGCTTTCATGTTGCGTGTATGTCTAAGTGTGTAGCCTCAAAAGAGAAGGCACAGGACAGTTTTCTCTCGAAAGGATATGTAAGAATACCACTTCATAAGGAAATACAGTTTTGCAGAGTAAAGACATATACGTACGCATTGGAAACTCTTTACGAGAAGAAATAACGCATAGTACAAAATTAGCTTGTATCTCCAAAACTACACGTTGTATCTCGAAAAGAATTGTTGTGGCGTGTACGTCTTAACATGTAGCATCTAAAGAGAACCAAAAGGAGAATTTTCTTTCGTCAAAATTTTTCAGAAAATCACGTTTTAAGGAAATCCCGCATCGTGCGAAATTATCTTGTTTTTCCTAAACAACACGTTGTAAGTCGAAAAGCTTTCATGTTGCGTGTATGTCTAAGTGTGTAGCCTCAAAAGAGAAGGCACAGGACAGTTTTCTCTCGAAAGGATATGTAAGAATACCACTTCATAAGGAAATACAGTTTTGCAGAGTAAAGACATATACGTACGCATTGGAAACTCTTTACGAGAAGAAATAACGCATAGTACAAAATTAGCTTGTATCTCCAAAACTACACGTTGTATCTCGAAAAGAATTGTTGTGGCGTGTACGTCTTAACATGTAGCATCTAAAGAGAACCAAAAGGAGAATTTTCTTTCGTCAAAATTTTTCAGAAAGTCACATTTTAAGGAAATCCCGCATCGTGCGAAATTATCTTGTTTTTCCTAAACAACACGTTGTAAGTCGAAAAGCTTTCATGTTGCGTGTATGTCTAAATGTGTAGCCTCAAAAGAGTAGGCACAGGACAGTTTTCTCTCGAAAGGATATGTAAGAATACCACTTCATAAGGAAATACAGTTTTGCAGAGTAAAGACATATACGTACGCATTGGAAACTCTTTACGTGAAGAAATAACGCATAGTACAAAATTAGCTTGTATCTCCAAAACTACACGTTGTATCTCGAAAAGAATTGTTGTGGCGTGTACGTCTTAACATGTAGCATCTAAAGAGAACCAAAAGGAGAATTTTCTTTCGTCAAAATTTTTCAGAAAATCACGTTTTAAGGAAATCCCGCATCGTGCGAAATTATCTTGTTTTTCCTAAACAACACGTTGTAAGTCGAAAAGCTTTCATGTTGCGTGTATGTCTAAGTGTGTAGCCTCAAAAGAGAAGGCACAGGACAGTTTTCTCTCGAAAGGATATGTAAGAATACCACTTCATAAGGAAATACAGTTTTGCAGAGTAAAGACATATACGTACGCATTGGAAACTCTTTACGAGAAGAAATAACGCATAGTACAAAATTAGCTTGTATCTCCAAAACTACACGTTGTATCTCGAAAAGAATTGTTGTGGCGTGTACGTCTTAACATGTAGCATCTAAAGAGAACCAAAAGGAGAATTTTCTTTCGTCAAAATTTTTCAGAAAATCACGTTTTAAGGAAATCCCGCATCGTGCGAAATTATCTTGTTTTTCCTAAACAACACGTTGTAAGTCGAAAAGCTTTCATGTTGCGTGTATGTCTAAGTGTGTAGCCTCAAAAGAGAAGGCACAGGACAGTTTTCTCTCGAAAGGATATGTAAGAATACCACTTCATAAGGAAATACAGTTTGGCAGAGTAAAGACATATACGTACGCATTGGAAACTCTTTACGAGAAGAAATAACGCATAGTACAAAATTAGCTTGTATCTCCAAAACTACACGTTGTATCTCGAAAAGAATTGTTGTGGCGTGTACGTCTTAACATGTAGCATCTAAAGAGAACCAAAAGGAGAATTTTCTTTCGTCAAAATTTTTCAGAAAATCACGTTTTAAGGAAATCCCGCATCGTGCGAAATTATCTTGTTTTTCCTAAACAACACGTTGTAAGTCGAAAAGCTTTCATGTTGCGTGTATGTCTAAGTGTTAGCCTCAAAAGAGAAGGCACAGGACAGTTTTCTCTCGAAAGGATATGTAAGAATACCACTTCATAAGGAAATACAGTTTTGCAGAGTAAAGACATATACGTACGCATTGGAAACTCTTTACGAGAAGAAATAACGCACAGTACAAAATTAGCTTGTATCTCCAAAACTACACGTTGTATCTCGAAAAGAATTGTTGTGGCGTGTACGTCTTAACATGTATCATCTAAAGAGAACCAAAAGGAGAATTTTCTTTCGTCAAAATTTTTCAGAAAATCACGTTTTAAGGAAATCCCGCATCGTGCGAAATTATCTTGTTTTTCCTAAACAACACGTTGTAAGTCGAAAAGCTTTCATGTTGCGTGTATGTCTAAGTGTGTAGCCTCAAAAGAGAAGGCACAGGACAGTTTTCTCTCGAAAGGATATGTAAGAATACCACTTCATAAGGAAATACAGTTTTGCAGAGTAAAGACATATACGTACGCATTGGAAACTCTTTACGAGAAGAAATAACGCATAGTACAAAATTAGCTTGTATCTCCAAAACTACACGTTGTATCTCGAAAAGAATTGTTGTGGCGTGTACGTCTTAACATGTAGCATCTAAAGAGAACCAAAAGGAGAATTTTCTTTCGTCAAAATTTTTCAGAAAATCACGTTTTAAGGAAATCCCGCATCGTGCGAAATTATCTTGTTTTTCCTAAACAACACGTTGTAAGTCGAAAAGCTTTCATGTTGCGTGTATGTCTAAGTGTGTAGCCTCAAAAGAGAAGGCACAGGACAGTTTTCTCTCGAAAGGATATGTAAGAATACCACTTCATAAGGAAATACAGTTTTGCAGAGTAAAGACATATACGTACGCATTGGAAACTCTTTACGAGAAGAAATAACGCATAGTACAAAATTAGCTTGTATCTCCAAAACTACACGTTGTATCTCGAAAAGAATTGTTGTGGCGTGTACGTCTTAACATGTAGCATCTAAAGAGAACCAAAAGGAGAATTTTCTTTCGTCAAAATTTTTCAGAAAATCACGTTTTAAGGAAATCCCGCATCGTGCGAAATTATCTTGTTTTTCCTAAACAACACGTTGTAAGTCGAAAAGCTTTCATGTTGCGTGTATGTCTAAGTGTGTAGCCTCAAAAGAGAAGGCACAGGACAGTTTTCTCTCGAAAGGATATGTAAGAATACCACTTCATAAGGAAATACAGTTTTGCAGAGTAAAGACATATACGTACGCATTGGAAACTCTTTACGAGAAGAAATAACGCATAGTACAAAATTAGCTTGTATCTCCAAAACTACACGTTGTATCTCGAAAAGAATTGTTGTGGCGTGTACGTCTTAACATGTAGCATCTAAAGAGAACCAAAAGGAGAATTTTCTTTCGTCAAAATTTTTCAGAAAATCACGTTTTAAGGAAATCCCGCATCGTGCGAAATTATCTTGTTTTTCCTAAACAACACGTTGTAAGTCGAAAAGCTTTCATGTTGCGTGTATGTCTACGTGTGTAGCCTCAAAAGAGAAGGCACAGGACAGTTTTCTCTCGAAAGGATATGTAAGAATACCACTTCATAAGGAAATACAGTTTTGCAGCGTAAAGACATATACGTACGCATTGGAAACTCTTTACGAGAAGAAATAACGCATAGTACAAAATTAGCTTGTATCTCCAAAACTACACGTTGTATCTCGAAAAGAATTGTTGTGGCGTGTACGTCTTAACATGTAGCATCTAAAGAGAACCAAAAGGAGAATTTTCTTTCGTCAAAATTTTTCAGAAAATCACGTTTTAAGGAAATCCCGCATCGTGCGAAATTATCTTGTTTTTCCTAAACAACACGTTGTAAGTCGAAAAGCTTTCATGTTGCGTGTATGTCTAAGTGTGTAGCCTCAAAAGAGAAGGCACAGGACAGTTTTCTCTCGAAAGGATATGTAAGAATACCACTTCATAAGGAAATACAGTTTTGCAGAGTAAAGACATATACGTACGCATTGGAAACTCTTTACGAGAAGAAATAACGCATCGTACAAAATTAGCTTGTATCTCCAAAACTACACGTTGTATCTCGAAAAGAATTGTTGTGGCGTGTACGTCTTAACATGTAGCATCTAAAGAGAACCAAAAGGAGAATTTTCTTTCGTCAAAATTTTTCAGAAAATCACGTTTTAAGGAAATCCCGCATCGTGCGAAATTATCTTGTTTTTCCTAAACAACACGTTGTAAGTCGAAAAGCTTTCATGTTGCGTGTATGTCTAAGTGTTAGCCTCAAAAGAGAAGGCACAGAACAGTTTTCTCTCGAAAGGATATGTAAGAATACCACTTCATAAGGAAATACAGTTTTGCAGAGTAAAGACATATACATACGCATTGGAAACTCTTTACGAGAAGAAATAACGCATAGTACAAAATTAGCTTGTATCTCCAAAACTACACGTTGTATCTCGAAAAGAATTGTTGTGGCGTGTACGTCTTAACATGTAGCATCTAAAGAGAACCAAAAGGAGAATTTTCTTTCGTCAAAATTTTTCAGAAAATCACGTTTTAAGGAAATCCCGCATCGTGCGAAATTATCTTGTTTTTCCTAAACAACACGTTGTAAGTCGAAAAGCTTTCATGTTGCGTGTATGTCTACGTGTGTAGCCTCAAAAGAGAAGGCACAGGACAGTTTTCTCTCGAAAGGATATGTAAGAATACCACTTCATAAGGAAATACAGTTTTGCAGAGTAAAGACATATACGTACGCATTGGAAACTCTTTACGAGAAGAAATAACGCATAGTACAAAATTAGCTTGTATCTCCAAAACTACACGTTGTATCTCGAAAAGAATTGTTGTGGGGTGTACGTCTTAACATGTAGCATCTAAAGAGAACCAAAAGGAGAATTTTCTTTCGTCAAAATTTTTCAGAAAATCACGTTTTAAGGAAATCCCGCATCGTGCGAAATTATCTTGTTTTTCCTAAACAACACGTTGTAAGTCGAAAAGCTTTCATGTTGCGTGTATGTCTACGTGTGTAGCCTCAAAAGAGAAGGCACAGGACAGTTTTCTCTCGAAAGGATATGTAAGAATACCACTTAATAAGGAAGTACAGTTTTGCAGAGTAAAGACATATATGTACGCATTGGAAACTCTTTACGAGAAGAAATAACGCACAGTACAAAATTAGCTTGTATCTCCAAAACTACACGTTGTATCTCGAAAAGAATTGTTGTGGCGTGTACGTCTTAACATGTAGCATCTAAAGAGAACCAAAAGGAGAATTTACTTTCGTCAAAATTTTTCAGAAAATCACGTTTTAAGGAAATCCCGCATCGTGCGAAATTATCTTGTTTTTCCTAAACAACACGTTGTAAGTCGAAAAGCTTTCATGTTGCGTGTATGTCTAAGTGTGTAGCCTCAAAAGAGAAGGCACAGGACAGTTTTCTCTCGAAAGGATATGTAAGAATACCACTTCATAAGGAAATACAGTTTTGCAGAGTAAAGACATATACGTACGCATTGGAAACTCTTTACGAGAAGAAATAACGCATAGTACAAAATTAGCTTGTATCTCCAAAACTACACGTTGTATCTCGAAAAGAATTGTTGTGGCGTGTACGTCTTAACATGTAGCATCTAAAGAGAACCAAAAGGAGAATTTTCTTTCGTCAAAATTTTTCAGAAAATCACGTTTTAAGGAAATCCCGCATCGTGCGAAATTATCTTGTTTTTCCTAAACAACACGTTGTAAGTCGAAAAGCTTTCATGTTGCGTGTATGTCTAAGTGTGTAGCCTCAAAAGAGAAGGCACAGGACAGTTTTCTCTCGAAAGGATATGTAAGAATACCACTTCATAAGGAAATACAGTTTTGCAGAGTAAAGACATATACGTAAGCATTGGAAACTCTTTACGAGAAGAAATAACGCATAGTACAAAATTAGCTTGTATCTCCAAACTACACGTTGTATCTCGAAAAGAATTGTTGTGGCGTGTACGTCTTAACATGTAGCATCTAAAGAGAACCAAAAGGAGAATTTTCTTTCGTCAAAATTTTTCAGAAAATCACGTTTTAAGGAAATCCCGCATCGTGCGAAATTATCTTGTTTTTCCTAAACAACACGTTGTAAGTCGAAAAGCTTTCATGTTGCGTGTATGTCTACGTGTGTAGCCTCAAAAGAGAAGGCACAGGACAGTTTTCTCTCGAAAGGATATGTAAGAATACCACTTCATAAGGAAATACAGTTTTGCAGAGTAAAGACATATACGTACGCATTGGAAACTCTTTACGAGAAGAAAAAACGCACAGTACAAAATTAGCTTGTATCTCCAAAACTACACGTTGTATCTCGAAAAGAATTGTTGTGGCGTGTACGTCTTAACATGTAGCATCTAAAGAGAACCAAAAGGAGAATTTTCTTTCGTCAAAATTTTTCAGAAAATCACGTTTTAAGGAAATCCCGCATCGTGCGAAATTATCTTGTTTTTCCTAAACAACACGTTGTAAGTCGAAAAGCTTTCATGTTGCGTGTATGTCTAAGTGTGTAGCCTCAAAAGAGAAGGCACAGGACAGTTTTCTCTCGAAAGGATATGTAAGAATACCACTTCATAAGGAAATACAGTTTTGCAGAGTAAAGACATATACGTACGCATTGGAAACTCTTTACGAGAAGAAATAACGCATAGTACAAAATTAGCTTGTATCTCCAAAACTACACGTTGTATCTCGAAAAGAATTGTTGTGGCGTGTACGTCTTAACATGTAGCATCTAAAGAGAACCAAAAGGAGAATTTTCTTTCGTCAAAATTTTTCAGAAAATCACGTTTTAAGGAAATCCCGCATCGTGCGAAATTATCTTGTTTTTCCTAAACAACACGTTGTAAGTCGAAAAGCTTTCATGTTGCGTGTATGTCTAAGTGTGTAGCCTCAAAAGAGAAGGCACAGGACAGTTTTCTCTCGAAAGGATATGTAAGAATACCACTTCATAAGGAAATACAGTTTTGCAGAGTAAAGACATATACGTACGCATTGGAAACTCTTTACGAGAAGAAATAACGCATAGTACAAAATTAGCTTGTATCTCCAAAACTACACGTTGTATCTCGAAAAGAATTGTTGTGGCGTGTACGTCTTAACATGTAGCATCTAAAGAGAACCAAAAGGAGAATTTTCTTTCGTCAAAATTTTTCAGAAAATCACGTTTTAAGGAAATCCCGCATCGTGCGAAATTATCTTGTTTTTCCTAAACAACACGTTGTAAGTCGAAAAGCTTTCATGTTGCGTGTATGTCTAAGTGTGTAGCCTCAAAAGAGAAGGCACAGGACAGTTTTCTCTCGAAAGGATATGTAAGAATACCACTTCATAAGGAAATACAGTTTTGCAGAGTAAAGACATATACGTACGCATTGGAAACTCTTTACGAGAAGAAATAACGCATAGTACAAAATTAGCTTGTATCTCCAAAACTACACGTTGTATCTCGAAAAGAATTGTTGTGGCGTGTACGTCTTAACATGTAGCATCTAAAGAGAACCAAAAGGAGAATTTTCTTTCGTCAAAATTTTTCAGAAAATCACGTTTTAAGGAAATCCCGCATCGTGCGAAATTATCTTGTTTTTCCTAAACAACACGTTGTAAGTCGAAAAGCTTTCATGTTGCGTGTATGTCTACGTGTGTAGCCTCAAAAGAGAAGGCACAGGACAGTTTTCTCTCGAAAGGATATGTAAGAATACCACTTCATAAGGAAATACAGTTTTGCAGAGTAAAGACATATACGTACGCATTGGAAACTCTTTACGAGAAGAAAAAACGCACAGTACAAAATTAGCTTGTATCTCCAAAACTACACGTTGTATCTCGAAAAGAATTGTTGTGGCGTGTACGTCTTAACATGTAGCATCTAAAGAGAACCAAAAGGAGAATTTTCTTTCGTCAAAATTTTTCAGAAAATCACGTTTTAAGGAAATCCCACATCGTGCGAAATTATCTTGTTTTTCCTAAACAATACGTTGTAAGTCGAAAAGCTTTCATGTTGCGTGTATGTCTAAGTGTGTAGCCTCAAAAGAGAAGGCACAGGACAGTTTTCTCTCGAAAGGATATGTAAGAATACCACTTCATAAGGAAATACAGTTTTGCAGAGTAAAGACATATACGTACGCATTGGAAACTCTTTACGAGAAGAAATAACGCATAGTACAAAATTAGCTTGTATCTCCAAAACTACACGTTGTATCTCGAAAAGAATTGTTGTGGCGTGTACGTCTTAACATGTAGCATCTAAAGAGAACCAAAAGGAGAATTTTCTTTCGTCAAAATTTTTCAGAAAATCACGTTTTAAGGAAATCCCGCATCGTGCGAAATTATCTTGTTTTTCCTAAACAACACGTTGTAAGTCGAAAAGCTTTCATGTTGCGTGTATGTCTAAGTGTGTAGCCTCAAAAGAGAAGGCACAGGACAGTTTTCTCTCGAAAGGATATGTAAGAATACCACTTCATAAGGAAATACAGTTTTGCAGAGTAAAGACATATATGTACGCATTGGAAACTCTTTACGAGAAGAAAAAACGCACAGTACAAAATTAGCTTGTATCTCCAAAACTACACGTTGTATCTCGAAAAGAATTGTTGTGGCGTGTACGTCTTAACATGTAGCATCTAAAGAGAACCAAAAGGAGAATTTTCTTTCGTCAAAATTTTTCAGAAAATCACGTTTTAAGGAAATCCCACATCGTGCGAAATTATCTTGTTTTTCCTAAACAATACGTTGTAAGTCGAAAAGCTTTCATGTTGCGTGTATGTCTAAGTGTGTAGCCTCAAAAGAGAAGGCACAGGACAGTTTTCTCTCGAAAGGATATGTAAGAATACCACTTCATAAGGAAATACAGTTTTGCAGAGTAAAGACATATACGTACGCATTGGAAACTCTTTACGAGAAGAAATAACGCATAGTACAAAATTAGCTTGTATCTCCAAAACTACACGTTGTATCTCGAAAAGAATTGTTGTGGCGTGTACGTCTTAACATGTAGCATCTAAAGAGAACCAAAAGGAGAATTTTCTTTCGTCAAAATTTTTCAGAAAATCACGTTTTAAGGAAATCCCGCATCGTGCGAAATTATCTTGTTTTTCCTAAACAACACGTTGTAAGTCGAAAAGCTTTCATGTTGCGTGTATGTCTAAGTGTGTAGCCTCAAAAGAGAAGGCACAGGACAGTTTTCTCTCGAAAGGATATGTAAGAATACCACTTCATAAGGAAATACAGTTTTGCAGAGTAAAGACATATACGTACGCATTGGAAACTCTTTACGAGAAGAAATAACGCATAGTACAAAATTAGCTTGTATCTCCAAAACTACACGTTGTATCTCGAAAAGAATTGTTGTGGCGTGTACGTCTTAACATGTAGCATCTAAAGAGAACCAAAAGGAGAATTTTCTTTCGTCAAAATTTTTCAGAAAATCACGTTTTAAGGAAATCCCGCATCGTGCGAAATTATCTTGTTTTTCCTAAACAACACGTTGTAAGTCGAAAAGCTTTCATGTTGCGTGTATGTCTAAGTGTGTAGCCTCAAAAGAGAAGGCACAGGACAGTTTTCTCTCGAAAGGATATGTAAGAATACCACTTCATAAGGAAATACAGTTTTGCAGAGTAAAGACATTTACGTACGCATTGGAAACTCTTTACGAGAAGAAATAACGCATAGTACAAAATTAGCTTGTATCTCCAAAACTACACGTTGTATCTCGAAAAGAATTGTTGTGGCGTGTACGTCTTAACATGTAGCATCTAAAGAGAACCAAAAGGAGAATTTTCTTTCGTCAAAATTTTTCAGAAAATCACGTTTTAAGGAAATCCCGCATCGTGCGAAATTATCTTGTTTTTCCTAAACAACACGTTGTAAGTTGAAAAGCTTTCATGTTGCGTGTATGTCTAAGTGTGTAGCCTCAAAAGAGAAGGCACAGGACAGTTTTCTCTCGAAAGGATATGTAAGAATACCACTTCATAAGGAAATACAGTTTTGCAGAGTAAAGACATATACGTACGCATTGGAAACTCTTTACGAGAAGAAATAAAGCATAGTACAAAATTAGCTTGTATCTCCAAAACTACACGTTGTATCTCGAAAAGAATTGTTGTGGCGTGTACGTCTTAACATGTAGCATCTAAAGAGAACCAAAAGGAGAATTTTCTTTCGTCAAAATTTTTCAGAAAATCACGTTTTAAGTAAATCCCGCATCGTGCGAAATTATCTTGTTTTTCCTAAACAACACGTTGTAAGTCGAAAAGCTTTCATGTTGCGTGTATGTCTAAGTGTGTAGCCTCAAAAGAGAAGGCACAGGACAGTTTTCTCTCGAAAGGATATGTAAGAATACCACTTCATAAGGAAATACAGTTTTGCAGAGTAAAGAAATATACGTACGCATTGGAAACTCTTTACGAGAAGAAATAACGCATAGTAAAATATTAGCTTGTATCTCCAAAACTACACGTTGTATCTCGAAAAGAATTGTTGTGGCGTGTACGTCTTAACATGTAGCATCTAAAGAGAACCAAAAGGAGAATTTTCTTTCGTCAAAATTTTTCAGAAAGTCACATTTTAAGGAAATCCCGCATCGTGCGAAATTATCTTGTTTTTCCTAAACAACACGTTGTAAGTCGAAAAGCTTTCATGTTGCGTGTATGTCTACGTGTGTAGCCTCAAAAGAGTAGGCACAGGACAGTTTTCTCTCGAAAGGATATGTAAGAATACCACTTCATAAGGAAATACAGTTTTGCAGAGTAAAGACATATACGTACGCATTGGAAACTCTTTACGTGAAGAAATAACGCATAGTACAAAATTAGCTTGTATCTCCAAAACTACACGTTGTATCTCGAAAAGAATTGTTGTGGCGTGTACGTCTTAACATGTAGCATCTAAAGAGAACCAAAAGGAGAATTTTCTTTCGTCAAAATTTTTCAGAAAATCACGTTTTAAGGAAATCCCGCATCGTGCGAAATTATCTTGTTTTTCCTAAACAACACGTTGTAAGTCGAAAAGCTTTCATGTTGCGTGTATGTCTAAGTGTGTAGCCTCAAAAGAGAAGGCACAGGACAGTTTTCTCTCGAAAGGATATGTAAGAATACCACTTCATAAGGAAATACAGTTTTGCAGAGTAAAGACATATACGTACGCATTGGAAACTCTTTACGAGAAGAAATAACGCATAGTACAAAATTAGCTTGTATCTCCAAAACTACACGTTGTATCTCGAAAAGAATTGTTGTGGCGTGTACGTCTTAACATGTAGCATCTAAAGAGAACCAAAAGGAGAATTTTCTTTCGTCAAAATTTTTCAGAAAATCACGTTTTAAGGAAATCCCGCATCGTGCGAAATTATCTTGTTTTTCCTAAACAACACGTTGTAAGTCGAAAAGCTTTCATGTTGCGTGTATGTCTAAGTGTGTAGCCTCAAAAGAGAAGGCACAGGACAGTTTTCTCTCGAAAGGATATGTAAGAATACCACTTCATAAGGAAATACAGTTTTGCAGAGTAAAGACATATACGTACGCATTGGAAACTCTTTACGAGAAGAAATAACGCATAGTACAAAATTAGCTTGTATCTCCAAAACTACACGTTGTATCTCGAAAAGAATTGTTGTGGCGTGTACGTCTTAACATGTAGCATCTAAAGAGAACCAAAAGGAGAATTTTCTTTCGTCAAAATTTTTCAGAAAATCACGTTTTAAGGAAATCCCGCATCGTGCGAAATTATCTTGTTTTTCCTAAACAACACGTTGTAAGTCGAAAAGCTTTCATGTTGCGTGTATGTCTACGTGTGTAGCCTCAAAAGAGAAGGCACAGGACAGTTTTCTCTCGAAAGGATATGTAAGAATACCACTTCATAAGGAAATACAGTTTTGCAGAGTAAAGACATATACGTACGCATTGGAAACTCTTTACGAGAAGAAATAACGCATAGTACAAAATTAGCTTGTATCTCCAAAACTACACGTTGTATCTCGAAAAGAATTGTTGTGGCGTGTACGTCTTAACATGTAGCATCTAAAGAGAACCAAAAGGAGAATTTTCTTTCGTCAAAATTTTTCAGAAAATCACGTTTTAAGGAAATCCCGCATCGTGCGAAATTATCTTGTTTTTCCTAAACAACACGTTGTAAGTCGAAAAGCTTTCATGTTGCGTGTATGTCTAAGTGTGTAGCCTCAAAAGAGAAGGCACAGGACAGTTTTCTCTCGAAAGGATATGTAAGAATACCACTTCATAAGGAAATACAGTTTTGCAGAGTAAAGACATATACGTACGCATTGGAAACTCTTTACGAGAAGAAATAACGCATAGTACAAAATTAGCTTGTATCTCCAAAACTACACGTTGTATCTCGAAAAGAATTGTTGTGGCGTGTACGTCTTAACATGTAGCATCTAAAGAGAACCAAAAGGAGAATTTTCTTTCGTCAAAATTTTTCAGAAAATCACGTTTTAAGGAAATCCCGCATCGTGCGAAATTATCTTGTTTTTCCTAAACAACACGTTGTAAGTCGAAAAGCTTTCATGTTGCGTGTATGTCTAAGTGTTAGCCTCAAAAGAGAAGGCACAGGACAGTTTTCTCTCGAAAGGATATGTAAGAATACCACTTCATAAGGAAATACAGTTTTGCAGAGTAAAGACATATACATACGCATTGGAAACTCTTTACGAGAAGAAATAACGCATAGTACAAAATTAGCTTGTATCTCCAAAACTACACGTTGTATCTCGAAAAGAATTGTTGTGGCGTGTACGTCTTAACATGTAGCATCTAAAGAGAACCAAAAGGAGAATTTTCTTTCGTCAAAATTTTTCAGAAAATCACGTTTTAAGGAAATCCCGCATCGTGCGAAATTATCTTGTTTTTCCTAAACAACACGTTGTAAGTCGAAAAGCTTTCATGTTGCGTGTATGTCTACGTGTGTAGCCTCAAAAGAGAAGGCACAGGACAGTTTTCTCTCGAAAGGATATGTAAGAATACCACTTCATAAGGAAATACAGTTTTGCAGAGTAAAGACATATACGTACGCATTGGAAACTCTTTACGAGAAGAAATAACGCATAGTACAAAATTAGCTTGTATCTCCAAAACTACACGTTGTATCTCGAAAAGAATTGTTGTGGCGTGTACGTCTTAACATGTAGCATCTAAAGAGAACCAAAAGGAGAATTTTCTTTCGTCAAAATTTTTCAGAAAATCACGTTTTAAGGAAATCCCGCATCGTGCGAAATTATCTTGTTTTTCCTAAACAACACGTTGTAAGTCGAAAAGCTTTCATGTTGCGTGTATGTCTACGTGTGTAGCCTCAAAAGAGAAGGCACAGGACAGTTTTCTCTCGAAAGGATATGTAAGAATACCACTTAATAAGGAAGTACAGTTTTGCAGAGTAAAGACATATACGTACGCATTGGAAACTCTTTACGAGAAGAAATAACGCACAGTACAAAATTAGCTTGTATCTCCAAAACTACACGTTGTATCTCGAAAAGAATTGTTGTGGCGTGTACGTCTTAACATGTAGCATCTAAAGAGAACCAAAAGGAGAATTTTCTTTCGTCAAAATTTTTCAGAAAATCACGTTTTAAGGAAATCCCGCATCGTGCGAAATTATCTTGTTTTTCCTAAACAACACGTTGTAAGTCGAAAAGCTTTCATGTTGCGTGTATGTCTAAGTGTGTAGCCTCAAAAGAGAAGGCACAGGACAGTTTTCTCTCGAAAGGATATGTAAGAATACCACTTCATAAGGAAATACAGTTTTGCAGAGTAAAGACATATACGTACGCATTGGAAACTCTTTACGAGAAGAAATAACGCATAGTACAAAATTAGCTTGTATCTCCAAAACTACACGTTGTATCTCGAAAAGAATTGTTGTGGCGTGTACGTCTTAACATGTAGCATCTAAAGAGAACCAAAAGGAGAATTTTCTTTCGTCAAAATTTTTCAGAAAATCACGTTTTAAGGAAATCCCGCATCGTGCGAAATTACCTTGTTTTTCCTAAACAACACGTTGTAAGTCGAAAAGCTTTCATGTTGCGTGTATGTCTAAGTGTGTAGCCTCAAAAGAGAAGGCACAGGACAGTTTTCTCTCGAAAGGATATGTAAGAATACCACTTCATAAGGAAATACAGTTTTGCAGAGTAAAGACATATACGTACGCATTGGAAACTCTTTACGAGAAGAAATAACGCATAGTACAAAATTAGCTTGTATCTCCAAAACTACACGTTGTATCTCGAAAAGAATTGTTGTGGCGTGTACGTCTTAACATGTAGCATCTAAAGAGAACCAAAAGGAGAATTTTCTTTCGTCAAAATTTTTCAGAAAATCACGTTTTAAGGAAATCCCGCATCGTGCGAAATTATCTTGTTTTTCCTAAACAACACGTTGTAAGTCGAAAAGCTTTCATGTTGCGTGTATGTCTAAGTGTGTAGCCTCAAAAGAGAAGGCACAGGACAGTTTTCTCTCGAAAGGATATGTAAGAATACCACTTCATAAGGAAATACAGTTTTGCAGAGTAAAGACATATATGTACGCATTGGAAACTCTTTACGAGAAGAAAAAACGCACAGTACAAAATTAGCTTGTATCTCCAAAACTACACGTTGTATCTCGAAAAGAATTGTTGTGGCGTGTACGTCTTAACATGTAGCATCTAAAGAGAACCAAAAGGAGAATTTTCTTTCGTCAAAATTTTTCAGAAAATCACGTTTTAAGGAAATCCCACATCGTGCGAAATTATCTTGTTTTTCCTAAACAATACGTTGTAAGTCGAAAAGCTTTCATGTTGCGTGTATGTCTAAGTGTGTAGCCTCAAAAGAGAAGGCACAGGACAGTTTTCTCTCGAAAGGATATGTAAGAATACCACTTCATAAGGAAATACAGTTTTGCAGAGTAAAGACATATACGTACGCATTGGAAACTCTTTACGAGAAGAAATAACGCATAGTACAAAATTAGCTTGTATCTCCAAAACTACACGTTGTATCTCGAAAAGAATTGTTGTGGCGTGTACGTCTTAACATGTAGCATCTAAAGAGAACCAAAAGGAGAATTTTCTTTCGTCAAAATTTTTCAGAAAATCACGTTTTAAGGAAATCCCGCATCGTGCGAAATTATCTTGTTTTTCCTAAACAACACGTTGTAAGTCGAAAAGCTTTCATGTTGCGTGTATGTCTAAGTGTGTAGCCTCAAAAGAGAAGGCACAGGACAGTTTTCTCTCGAAAGGATATGTAAGAATACCACTTCATAAGGAAATACAGTTTTGCAGAGTAAAGACATATACGTACGCATTGGAAACTCTTTACGAGAAGAAATAACGCATAGTACAAAATTAGCTTGTATCTCCAAAACTACACGTTGTATCTCGAAAAGAATTGTTGTGGCGTGTACGTCTTAACATGTAGCATCTAAAGAGAACCAAAAGGAGAATTTTCTTTCGTCAAAATTTTTCAGAAAATCACGTTTTAAGGAAATCCCGCATCGTGCGAAATTATCTTGTTTTTCCTAAACAACACGTTGTAAGTCGAAAAGCTTTCATGTTGCGTGTATGTCTAAGTGTGTAGCCTCAAAAGAGAAGGCACAGGACAGTTTTCTCTCGAAAGGATATGTAAGAATACCACTTCATAAGGAAATACAGTTTTGCAGAGTAAAGACATTTACGTACGCATTGGAAACTCTTTACGAGAAGAAATAACGCATAGTACAAAATTAGCTTGTATCTCCAAAACTACACGTTGTATCTCGAAAAGAATTGTTGTGGCGTGTACGTCTTAACATGTAGCATCTAAAGAGAACCAAAAGGAGAATTTTCTTTCGTCAAAATTTTTCAGAAAATCACGTTTTAAGGAAATCCCGCATCGTGCGAAATTATCTTGTTTTTCCTAAACAACACGTTGTAAGTCGAAAAGCTTTCATGTTGCGTGTATGTCTAAGTGTGTAGCCTCAAAAGAGAAGGCACAGGACAGTTTTCTCTCGAAAGGATATGTAAGAATACCACTTCATAAGGAAATACAGTTTTGCAGAGTAAAGACATATACGTACGCATTGGAAACTCTTTACGAGAAGAAATAAAGCATAGTACAAAATTAGCTTGTATCTCCAAAACTACACGTTGTATCTCGAAAAGAATTGTTGTGGCGTGTACGTCTTAACATGTAGCATCTAAAGAGAACCAAAAGGAGAATTTTCTTTCGTCAAAATTTTTCAGAAAATCACGTTTTAAGTAAATCCCGCATCGTGCGAAATTATCTTGTTTTTCCTAAACAACACGTTGTAAGTCGAAAAGCTTTCATGTTGCGTGTATGTCTAAGTGTGTAGCCTCAAAAGAGAAGGCACAGGACAGTTTTCTCTCGAAAGGATATGTAAGAATACCACTTCATAAGGAAATACAGTTTTGCAGAGTAAAGAAATATACGTACGCATTGGAAACTCTTTACGAGAAGAAATAACGCATAGTAAAATATTAGCTTGTATCTCCAAAACTACACGTTGTATCTCGAAAAGAATTGTTGTGGCGTGTACGTCTTAACATGTAGCATCTAAAGAGAACCAAAAGGAGAATTTTCTTTCGTCAAAATTTTTCAGAAAATCACGTTTTAAGGAAATCCCGCATCGTGCGAAATTATCTTGTTTTTCCTAAACAACACGTTGTAAGTCGAAAAGCTTTCATGTTGCGTGTATGTCTACGTGTGTAGCCTCAAAAGAGAAGGCACAGGACAGTTTTCTCTCGAAAGGATATGTAAGAATACCACTTCATAAGGAAATACAGTTTTGCAGAGTAAAGACATATACGTACGCATTGGAAACTCTTTACGAGAAGAAATAACGCATAGTACAAAATTAGCTTGTATCTCCAAAACTACACGTTGTATCTCGAAAAGAATTGTTGTGGCGTGTACGTCTTAACATGTAGCATCTAAAGAGAACCAAAAGGAGAATTTTCTTTCGTCAAAATTTTTCAGAAAATCACGTTTTAAGGAAATCCCGCATCGTGCGAAATTATCTTGTTTTTCCTAAACAACACGTTGTAAGTCGAAAAGCTTTCATGTTGCGTGTATGTCTAAGTGTGTAGCCTCAAAAGAGAAGGCACAGGACAGTTTTCTCTCGAAAGGATATGTAAGAATACCACTTCATAAGGAAATACAGTTTTGCAGAGTAAAGACATATACGTACGCATTGGAAACTCTTTACGAGAAGAAATAACGCATAGTACAAAATTAGCTTGTATCTCCAAAACTACACGTTGTATCTCGAAAAGAATTGTTGTGGCGTGTACGTCTTAACATGTAGCATCTAAAGAGAACCAAAAGGAGAATTTTCTTTCGTCAAAATTTTTCAGAAAATCACGTTTTAAGGAAATCCCGCATCGTGCGAAATTATCTTGTTTTTCCTAAACAACACGTTGTAAGTCGAAAAGCTTTCATGTTGCGTGTATGTCTAAGTGTTAGCCTCAAAAGAGAAGGCACAGGACAGTTTTCTCTCGAAAGGATATGTAAGAATACCACTTCATAAGGAAATACAGTTTTGCAGCGTAAAGACATATACATACGCATTGGAAACTCTTTACGAGAAGAAATAACGCATAGTACAAAATTAGCTTGTATCTCCAAAACTACACGTTGTATCTCGAAAAGAATTGTTGTGGCGTGTACGTCTTAACATGTAGCATCTAAAGAGAACCAAAAGGAGAATTTTCTTTCGTCAAAATTTTTCAGAAAATCACGTTTTAAGGAAATCCCGCATCGTGCGAAATTATCTTGTTTTTCCTAAACAACACGTTGTAAGTCGAAAAGCTTTCATGTTGCGTGTATGTCTACGTGTGTAGCCTCAAAAGAGAAGGCACAGGACAGTTTTCTCTCGAAAGGATATGTAAGAATACCACTTCATAAGGAAATACAGTTTTGCAGAGTAAAGACATATACGTACGCATTGGAAACTCTTTACGAGAAGAAATAACGCATAGTACAAAATTAGCTTGTATCTCCAAAACTACACGTTGTATCTCGAAAAGAATTGTTGTGGCGTGTACGTCTTAACATGTAGCATCTAAAGAGAACCAAAAGGAGAATTTTCTTTCGTCAAAATTTTTCAGAAAATCACGTTTTAAGGAAATCCCGCATCGTGCGAAATTATCTTGTTTTTCCTAAACAACACGTTGTAAGTCGAAAAGCTTTCATGTTGCGTGTATGTCTACGTGTGTAGCCTCAAAAGAGAAGGCACAGGACAGTTTTCTCTCGAAAGGATATGTAAGAATACCACTTAATAAGGAAGTACAGTTTTGCAGAGTAAAGACATATACGTACGCATTGGAAACTCTTTACGAGAAGAAATAACGCACAGTACAAAATTAGCTTGTATCTCCAAAACTACACGTTGTATCTCGAAAAGAATTGTTGTGGCGTGTACGTCTTAACATGTAGCATCTAAAGAGAACCAAAAGGAGAATTTTCTTTCGTCAAAATTTTTCAGAAAATCACGTTTTAAGGAAATCCCGCATCGTGCGAAATTATCTTGTTTTTCCTAAACAACACGTTGTAAGTCGAAAAGCTTTCATGTTGCGTGTATGTCTAAGTGTGTAGCCTCAAAAGAGAAGGCACAGGACAGTTTTCTCTCGAAAGGATATGTAAGAATACCACTTCATAAGGAAATACAGTTTTGCAGAGTAAAGACATATACGTACGCATTGGAAACTCTTTACGAGAAGAAATAACGCATAGTACAAAATTAGCTTGTATCTCCAAAACTACACGTTGTATCTCGAAAAGAATTGTTGTGGCGTGTACGTCTTAACATGTAGCATCTAAAGAGAACCAAAAGGAGAATTTTCTTTCGTCAAAATTTTTCAGAAAATCACGTTTTAAGGAAATCCCGCATCGTGCGAAATTACCTTGTTTTTCCTAAACAACACGTTGTAAGTCGAAAAGCTTTCATGTTGCGTGTATGTCTAAGTGTGTAGCCTCAAAAGAGAAGGCACAGGACAGTTTTCTCTCGAAAGGATATGTAAGAATACCACTTCATAAGGAAATACAGTTTTGCAGAGTAAAGACATATACGTACGCATTGGAAACTCTTTACGAGAAGAAATAACGCATAGTACAAAATTAGCTTGTATCTCCAAAACTACACGTTGTATCTCGAAAAGAATTGTTGTGGCGTGTACGTCTTAACATGTAGCATCTAAAGAGAACCAAAAGGAGAATTTTCTTTCGTCAAAATTTTTCAGAAAATCACGTTTTAAGGAAATCCCGCATCGTGCGAAATTATCTTGTTTTTCCTAAACAACACGTTGTAAGTCGAAAAGCTTTCATGTTGCGTGTATGTCTAAGTGTGTAGCCTCAAAAGAGAAGGCACAGGACAGTTTTCTCTCGAAAGGATATGTAAGAATACCACTTCATAAGGAAATACAGTTTTGCAGAGTAAAGACATATACGTACGCATTGGAAACTCTTTACGAGAAGAAATAATGCATAGTACAAAATTAGCTTGTATCTCCAAAACTACACGTTGTATCTCGAAAAGAATTGTTGTGGCGTGTACGTCTTAACATGTAGCATCTAAAGGGAACAAAAAGGAGAATTTTCTTTCGTCAAAATTTTTCAGAAAATCACGTTTTAAGGAAATCCCGCATCGTGCGAAATTATCTTGTTTTTCCTAAACAACACGTTGTAAGTCGAAAAGCTTTCATGTTGCGTGTATGTCTACGTGTGTAGCCTCAAAAGAGAAGGCACAGGACAGTTTTCTCTCGAAAGGATATGTAAGAATACCACTTCATAAGGAAATACAGTTTTGCAGAGTAAAGACATATACGTACGCATTGGAAACTCTTTACGAGAAGAAATAACGCATAGTACAAAATTAGCTTGTATCTCCAAAACTACACGTTGTATCTCGAAAAGAATTGTTGTGGCGTGTACGTCTTAACATGTAGCATCTAAAGAGAACCAAAAGGAGAATTTTCTTTCGTCAAAATTTTTCAGAAAATCACGTTTTAAGGAAATCCCGCATCGTGCGAAATTATCTTGTTTTTCCTAAACAACACGTTGTAAGTCGAAAAGCTTTCATGTTGCGTGTATGTCTAAGTGTGTAGCCTCAAAAGAGAAGGCACAGGACAGTTTTCTCTCGAAAGGATATGTAAGAATACCACTTCATAAGGAAATACAGTTTTGCAGAGTAAAGACATATACGTACGCATTGGAAACTCTTTACGAGAAGAAATAACGCATAGTACAAAATTAGCTTGTATCTCCAAAACTACACGTTGTATCTCGAAAAGAATTGTTGTGGCGTGTACGTCTTAACATGTAGCATCTAAAGAGAACCAAAAGGAGAATTTTCTTTCGTCAAAATTTTTCAGAAAATCACGTTTTAAGGAAATCCCGCATCGTGCGAAATTATCTTGTTTTTCCTAAACAACACGTTGTAAGTCGAAAAGCTTTCATGTTGCGTGTATGTCTAAGTGTTAGCCTCAAAAGAGAAGGCACAGGACAGTTTTCTCTCGAAAGGATATGTAAGAATACCACTTCATAAGGAAATACAGTTTTGCAGCGTAAAGACATATACATACGCATTGGAAACTCTTTACGAGAAGAAATAACGCATAGTACAAAATTAGCTTGTATCTCCAAAACTACACGTTGTATCTCGAAAAGAATTGTTGTGGCGTGTACGTCTTAACATGTAGCATCTAAAGAGAACCAAAAGGAGAATTTTCTTTCGTCAAAATTTTTCAGAAAATCACGTTTTAAGGAAATCCCGCATCGTGCGAAATTATCTTGTTTTTCCTAAACAACACGTTGTAAGTCGAAAAGCTTTCATGTTGCGTGTATGTCTACGTGTGTAGCCTCAAAAGAGAAGGCACAGGACAGTTTTCTCTCGAAAGGATATGTAAGAATACCACTTCATAAGGAAATACAGTTTTGCAGAGTAAAGACATATACGTACGCATTGGAAACTCTTTACGAGAAGAAATAACGCATAGTACAAAATTAGCTTGTATCTCCAAAACTACACGTTGTATCTCGAAAAGAATTGTTGTGGCGTGTACGTCTTAACATGTAGCATCTAAAGAGAACCAAAAGGAGAATTTTCTTTCGTCAAAATTTTTCAGAAAATCACGTTTTAAGGAAATCCCGCATCGTGCGAAATTATCTTGTTTTTCCTAAACAACACGTTGTAAGTCGAAAAGCTTTCATGTTGCGTGTATGTCTACGTGTGTAGCCTCAAAAGAGAAGGCACAGGACAGTTTTCTCTCGAAAGGATATGTAAGAATACCACTTAATAAGGAAGTACAGTTTTGCAGAGTAAAGACATATACGTACGCATTGGAAACTCTTTACGAGAAGAAATAACGCACAGTACAAAATTAGCTTGTATCTCCAAAACTACACGTTGTATCTCGAAAAGAATTGTTGTGGCGTGTACGTCTTAACATGTAGCATCTAAAGAGAACCAAAAGGAGAATTTTCTTTCGTCAAAATTTTTCAGAAAATCACGTTTTAAGGAAATCCCGCATCGTGCGAAATTATCTTGTTTTTCCTAAACAACACGTTGTAAGTCGAAAAGCTTTCATGTTGCGTGTATGTCTAAGTGTGTAGCCTCAAAAGAGAAGGCACAGGACAGTTTTCTCTCGAAAGGATATGTAAGAATACCACTTCATAAGGAAATACAGTTTTGCAGAGTAAAGACATATACGTACGCATTGGAAACTCTTTACGAGAAGAAATAACGCATAGTACAAAATTAGCTTGTATCTCCAAAACTACACGTTGTATCTCGAAAAGAATTGTTGTGGCGTGTACGTCTTAACATGTAGCATCTAAAGAGAACCAAAAGGAGAATTTTCTTTCGTCAAAATTTTTCAGAAAATCACGTTTTAAGGAAATCCCGCATCGTGCGAAATTACCTTGTTTTTCCTAAACAACACGTTGTAAGTCGAAAAGCTTTCATGTTGCGTGTATGTCTAAGTGTGTAGCCTCAAAAGAGAAGGCACAGGACAGTTTTCTCTCGAAAGGATATGTAAGAATACCACTTCATAAGGAAATACAGTTTTGCAGAGTAAAGACATATACGTACGCATTGGAAACTCTTTACGAGAAGAAATAACGCATAGTACAAAATTAGCTTGTATCTCCAAAACTACACGTTGTATCTCGAAAAGAATTGTTGTGGCGTGTACGTCTTAACATGTAGCATCTAAAGAGAACCAAAAGGAGAATTTTCTTTCGTCAAAATTTTTCAGAAAATCACGTTTTAAGGAAATCCCGCATCGTGCGAAATTAT